>NW_007731577.1:129383-153851 GCF_000696425.1 Galeopterus variegatus
AGCCAGTGAGCGGGAACCGGTCCGTATGTGGGATCCGAACCCTCGGCGGGAGCGCAACCGCCCTTCCCAAGCAGCGCACTAGCGCAGTGCGCCACCAGGCCGGCCCTCTGGGTTTTAAACGTGAGAATTTAGCTGCTGGCTTCCCCTGGTCCAGTCAGCTCTTCTCATTTGTAAAATGGGCTAGTAATAGTACCTGTATTTTCAGGTGATTATAAGAATTAATTGAGTTAATGCCTGAAGGTGCTTGAAGTAGTGTCTGGTACAGAGTTAATACTCATTCAATATTTTCTCTCATTAGTATTGCTATCTTGAATGCTCCTGTTGTTTTTCTGACAGTGACTCATCCTTCCCCTCTAGGGAGTGGGGAATCACGTGGTTCATGACACGCCAGAACCTCACTTTTGGCAGGATGCTGCTCAGGCACAGGTTTGCTGGGGCCCTGATGGTTCTGCTGTCCCCTCAAATGCAGAAGGATCCCCTGCCCCTCCTGTACTTAATACCCTGCCCTGCCCCTGTGGCCCCACCTCACCTTCCCTGCAGAGAGCACCGAGAGTCCCTGGGGCTGGAGGACGATCAGATCGGGCCCCGTGAAGGTGTGCGGCAGCTGAGCCCGGTAGCGCTGCAGAAGTGTGTTCAGGACGCTGGATTCATTGACACTGACGAGAGAGGCCAGGTCCTCGGCATGGTCCAGCTCGGGAGGGTTGGCCTGCGAGCAATCACACAGAGTGTCGTCTAGCCTATGTGGCCCTGACCACACCACCACCACCACCCCCTTTCCCCCCAACACACGTGCACGCACGC
Source organism: Galeopterus variegatus (assembly GCF_000696425.1). Taxonomy (NCBI): domain Eukaryota; kingdom Metazoa; phylum Chordata; class Mammalia; order Dermoptera; family Cynocephalidae; genus Galeopterus; species Galeopterus variegatus. The sequence continues at coordinate 130,185 of NW_007731577.1, forward strand.
ACAGTGATCCCGTCACTTGAGAGCCATAGTGAAAGACCCAGAAAAACACAAGGACTCTGAAGGAGAATTATGAAATTACGAGTAAAATAGGGCCATTCCTTCTCCTTGGCCTCTGTGCAACCCAAGAGCTACCACCTCTCCACTCTGGCCCTTCTTTCTGCACTCACTGCACTGTGAGGGGACATGCTCCCAAGACAGACTTGGCAAACTCAGAGCACCTTCTGTCTCAAACACCGTGAAGACAGGTGATGTTGCAGAGTGTGTGAGTGCCCACTGCTGTTTCCTCCTTTTCTGGTGGCATTGGGGAGCTCTAGATATGTTCTATGACCCCAGAGATGGAGGCCAAGGTCTAACCACCTCATATATCTGATGGCTAATCGTGCATTGATCCCTTCGAAATATGCCCAAACTCTTTTAGAAGCAAGGGATTTTTGCAGTCGTTCCTTGAGGCATCCGTTATAAGAGGCTCCCCAGCATTCTTTCCAGCCTCAGGGAGTTTTCTGGGCCTAATGCTGTGGAGTTTGAGTCAAGCTTGAACTCTCTTATGGGTCAGCATTTTGTCTAAGGGCACCGGACCTCTGCAAACTTCCAACACCAGTGGGAGAGAAGGGCCTAAGGTGGACAGAGGAGGAGCAGAGAGGAATGCAGATGAGCAAGGAAGGAAATTCCTTCTTGATTAATAAGCTGCGAGGGGTGGAAAAAGGGCAGGACAGAACCTTTTCTTTTTCTCTATCATTGTAGTCTGACTTGACATCAAATGGATTTATGGTGCACTGCAAAAATGTATGCAAAACAACTGAAAAAGCAAAACTCAAATAAAAGTTAATGCCCAAAATGTAGGCCACTGGAACCTATACTATGGTTAGTGGCAAGCTGCAAATTTGGCTCTGAGTTACCTGGCAGCCAGAGTGAAAAAGGAAACATGCTCTGTAGCATGATTTGAAATGTTCATAAAATAAAAAGCAATCACTTTCTTAGGTCAATCAGAAGAACTCCCAATGTCAAGATTGACAAACATGTCTCTTGATGTGTCCTCATAAAAGGAGCACCACAGGACAGAGTGAATGACCCCCTAACAATATCCCTCCAGCAAAGCAATGAGTTCAGTGGGGGTGTTTCCTATAACTCCCTTCAGGGCATCCAGTTGAAGTAGTATCTGCAGTCATGCACAAGGAAAGGTCTTGCAGGGGCGGGGAAGGAGGGTATAGAGCAGGTAGGGAGGGGGACAGGGGACTCACCCGGTGAACATTTTCCTCATCCACCTCGGTGATAGTTTTGTCAGCATCAATGCAAAGTCGCACCCTTCCTGCCGGGAGGTCGGCTGTTCCCTCATCTGGCTTTAGCACCGTAGCTGGTTGGACAGCCCAGAGAGAGAAGGAGGGGAGGGGAGGGCAGAGGAGGAGAGGAGAGCAGAGAGGCTCTGAGGCAGGCCAGGGAGCGGAGAGGGGGCTCTAGATAGATCAGAAAAGGGCTACATTTTCTCCCCGTGGGAACTATTCACAGGGAGGGTTCTGATTTGTGACCACCAATCCTTTAAGGACAGAGGCTGAGTCTGACCCATTTGGGGCATGGAGTAGGCACCCAGATGGTCAGGTGCACTCACCCATCTCATACCTCAGCCAGAGATGGTAGATAAGGGCATACAGGCTCCTGTTTTCCCTTACAGTGCCCATGACAGACATCACTAATCAACCACTCTGTCCAGCCACGTTCTGACCGGGACTCAGAATCACTTTTCAGTAGAGTGCAGCCATCAGCCACAACTAATCAACAAAATAGGCACATGAGATGCAGTCTGTTTGCCCACTTGCACTTGACTCTGAGTTCCTTAAGGAACTTTGTAAAAACCAAGCAATGCTAGTAGCATTAATGAATTAGTTAATTAATTAATAACAGAAGCTCAAACGCCTTTGAAAACGGTACCCAGTCGACCAGCTGCCAAGGGTAAAATGACCAGCAGCTATCTTCATCCCCCAAAAGTCACATATCCCCAGCTTGGTCTCAGCAGCTCCTAACTCCCCGCCTTTCCCCCAAAGTGTAATCAGGACCAGACAATATGGCTAACAGTAGTAAGGGGTGCAAGGGGAGAAGATGTAGACCCCCAGATGGTGCTGACAACCCTAATTACCAAGAGTAAATCCATCCTTCTGAACCAGCCAGACTTTCTCTGCCTCATACCATCTGTCCTCAGGAGCCTGAGAGCAAAAATCACATAAATTAAACCAGCAAAGTAACACTACTCCCTGCCCCCACCCCCACCCTGTGTAGGAGGCAAACCCCTTACTTGGGAGATTCTCAGTGTGGTCTGGGACCACCTAAATCAGAATCTCCTGGGAGGCTGGGGGCAGGGAGGGTCTTATTTAAATGCAGATTCCTGTCCCCAACCCCCAGCCTTTTGAATGGGAACCTCCAAAGTGGTGCCTGGGAAGCTGCATTTTTAGCAATCTGCTCTTCAAGCCACCCCAAGTTTGAGAGCTCTCGTGCGACACAGTAAATAAACTCAGCCGCATCAGCCACGAGGGGACGCTTCACATTTGAGGGACCTTTTCTCACTCTGTGGAGAGTCCCACCCCAGGACAGGTGCAGTGGGAGAGCTCCAAGAGGCCATCAAGGAAAGGGTACCCACCCCTCCCCTAGGTGCCTCCTGACTCTCATCACCCCTCTCTGAATTCTCTGTCTAACCCCCATCCACCCCTTGCCCATACCCAGGGGCAGGTTATTTCCATCCCTTCATCTCTGGAGGGTCCCCACTCCCAGGGCTGCAGCCCCCTCACCTGGTCTGAGTCTCTGCTCTGGCCTCCTTTGCCCCCATTTGAGGGACCTTTTCTCACTCTGTGGAGAGTCCCACCCCAGGACAGGTGCAGTGGGAGAGCTCCAAGAGCCCATCAAGGAAAGGGTACCCACCCCTCCCCTAGGTGCCTCCTGACTCTCGTCACCCCTCTCTGAATTCTCTGTCTAACCCCCATCCGCCCCTTGCCCATACCCAGGGGCGGGTTATTTCCATCCCTTCATCTCTGGAGGGTCCCCACTCCCAGAGATGGGTCCCCACCTGGTCTGAGTCTCTGCTCTGGCCTCCTTTGCCCACCTCCTGTGGAACTGGCCCCTGCTGGTTCTCCTTCTGGATCTGAAGCTTTTCTGCATCGTTCTCCAGATCAGGCTGCCTGGGTCCTCCCAGCTCCGCTCCTGCACAGGGCACCTCTGCTTTCTGTCCTCCGTTTTCCGGCTGGCCCCCCTTCCCAGCTGCTGCTGGTGACTCTGCCCTTGTAGCCACCTCCTTTGGGGATTTCCAGCCCTTCTCTGCCTGACCCTGAGCTTCCCCTGCCTCGCCAGTCCTACTCTGAGGGTGCCCCACCTTTTCTGTCTTATCCTGGAGGTCACCTGCCTTCCCAGTCACGCTCTGTGGCTTTCCTGCTTTCTCCATCTTTCTCAGAGCATCTCCCACCTTCCCCTGCATTTTGCCCACCTTCTCCGCCTTGGTCTGAGGCTCACCTGGCTTCCCTGCCTTGCTCATGAGCTCACCTTCTTTATCTTCCTTATTCTGGGAACCAGCCCATTTGCTCCTTCTTCCCAGGGAACCTCCCCAATTTCTCATCTGAATTTGAGACCCAAAATATTTTCCTTCACCCCCTGTATCCTTGGAGAGATTCCCCTTTTCCATCTTATTTGGGGAGTCCCCTCCCTCCTTCTCCTCTGTCCCCAGTCGTCCCCCCTCACCTGACCCTTGGGCTTGGGGCTTGGTCCCCTGCCCATCTTCGCCCTGAAGCTCTCCCCCTTTTGGACCTTTGCTCTGGGGGGCACTGCCCCCCTTCCTTTCTGTGCCTTGACCCTTCTCGCCTTTTCTTGGTAGCACAGATCCTTGGCCTGCATCCCCAAGACCCACAGTCTGGTTCTTCTCAGCCTTCAGGGCCAAATCCTCAGTGCTGACCTTGGACCTTTGCTCTGGGGGGCACTGCCCCCCTTCCTTTCTGTGCCTTGACCCTTCTCGCCTTTTGTTGGTAGCACAGATCCTTGGCCTGCATCCCCAAGACCCACAGTCTGGTTCTTCTCAGCCTTCAGGGCCAAATCCTCAGTGCTGACCTTGGGACCACAAGGAGACCCTGGGGTTCCCCCCTTCTTTTCCCCTCCAGGGTCTGTGGCTTGGGGTGAGGTCTTGCCAGCTGGGGAGTCATGGGGATGGGTCCTCTGCTCCGGCTTGGCTGAGTCCGGGTCCAGCTTAGCCACCATCAACAACACATCACCCCTCCTCACACCCCTCTTGAAGTGCGGGGTCTTTTTGGCTGTTGTCCCACTAGGGCCTGGCTCCTGCGGCTTCTCGCCATTGATGCTGGTCATCAGCACAGGGTCAGTGCCATCAGCCCCTTCGTGCTCCCTGCCCGGAATGTTTGAGCTCTGGGGAGAGCATGACTGGTTGTCCTGGGAAATCTGTGGGCTTCCAGATTTGGTGTCACTGTTGGACTTGCTGTTGGGCTGGCTGGTGGAAATTTCTGGGGTCTAGGAGAAAGACCACAACCAGACTTAGCTGCTTGCTGACCTAACAGCTTTATCATTCATGCATGCATTCATTCATTTTCTTAGGTGTTCTCCCATCCTTTCATCCATCCAAAGATCCTCAAGCACCTCCAGGATCTGAGGGGCATTGTGCCTGGCAGTGAGTCAAACCCCAACACCCTACACCTTGGCCCAGCACCTCAAGGCCAAGTGATGGAGTAGAAGAGTGAACTTTGGAGCCCAACAGAACAATGTTTAACTCCTGACTGCCACCCCTCGCTGTGTGGCCTTAGCTAAATTGCTTTCCCTCTCTGAGCCTGTTTCCCTATCAATAAAATGAGGATCATAAAGGCCTGCTTTGCAGGGTGGGTGTGAGGATCCATGATAATATGCAGAAACAGGGCCCAACACACAGCAAGTCTTCAGCAATAGCAGCTGCTGCTGCTGCGGTAATTGTTGCTGTTGTTTCTGACTTGGTTTTTCCTACTGGGCCCGGAAGGAATCAGGAAAGGACTCAGGGCTTTGGTTTTCCCTCGGTACAGGCAGATAGCACCTGACCATCCAGATTTTTCATAGGATGAGATGTAGAGAAGCACTTTGGAAATCACAGAGTATAGAACAAACTGAGCTGCCACTACTTCTGCTGCCCTGGTCCCATACCCCACTGCCCACACCAGCTGAGGGCCTTGGTTTCTGCCCCTGAGGTTTTCCACTCTTGCCTGACCTAGACATTTGCAGCTACATAACACCCAAGGGGGTTTCTACGGCCTGTTCCTCTCCCAGGCCCTTTTCCTGCCTATGGTTTCAGCCCTGCATAGCCCTCCCTCCTCAAACCAGCCTGGCTGTGGCCTGAAGAGCTCATGGGCTCAGCTTCACCTCTACCTCTGCAGAAAGAGGCCTTGTAGAGAGTTCTACTCTGATCCCCAGCTTCCCCTCCTGCCCCCATCTTGGCTTTTCCATCTTGGACAGTGCTAAGGTAGCTTTGCAGACACCCATGCCTGGAAATCTGGGACTCTCCCCCTCTTCTTACATTCAAACCATTCCCAGGATCATGCTGATTCCATCCTGCAAGGCTTCAAATCTGTGTCTCTTTCCCCAAACTCAAGTTCATCATCTCTTACCATTGCCACAGGATTTGAACTGGTATCTCTTAAATTTAATTTGTCAGTCAGTTTAAACCTGATCAAAAGATTTTGGTAGCTGCCCACAGCCAATGGGAAAATATTTCAACACCACCATCAAACATTTAGGATCCTCAGTGAAGAGCCCTCAGCCCCCATTCTGGTCTTATTGTCCCTACTTATCCCCAGGCTTTGGTTACACTGGGCATCGCCTACCACACCTGAGCCTTCCCTGCTTCCATATCTTTCTCGAGCTGAGCTTGCTGCCTGGTATGACCTTCCCCCTCTCCACTTACCCACAGTCCACTCATCTTTCTATACCCAGCTCAAATATCACCTCTCCACACATCTCCACCTGAAGACATCAATCAGAAATCATCTCACACCTCCATGAAGTCCCAGGGCACTATGCTCATATTCCCATCACAGCGAGGACCACATTCTGCCTTCCATTCTAGCTTTTCTTTGTGTCTCCCCCCCACACCTGTTTGATGGGGTTGATGCCACAAGAGTACAGTCTCTACGTCTTTGTAATAATGATGGTAATAATAATGAGAGCTATCATTTATAGATCCCTCACAGTGAGCCCTACAACACCATCATGCAGTATCCTATTTAACCCTAATAAGGACCCAGTGAGGTAGGTTCTGAACCACTCCCCATTCTACAAGAAAGGAAACAGACACAAGGATGTTAGGTGGTCCAAAAGATAAAGCTGAAGTGTCAAGCTAGGCTTCTCTGACTCTAAAGACAGTTCCCTCAACTGCTGCATATTACACAGCCTTGCTTGTCTCTCTAGGGCTCACTGGAATCTCCTGGGAAGCTTTGAAAAACAGTGATGCTTGCCCCACTCCCAAAGAGTCTGATGTTGCTTGTGAGGGCTGTGGCCTTCTGGGTGATTCTAATGTGCATTGCAACCAGAGCTGAGAACCGTGGCTCTGGTGCCCAGGGCCAAGTGGCTCAGTCTGAGCTTCTGGGTCAAGGCAGGATGTAGCCTTGGAAGTGGGATTGACCACACGTGGCAAATCTCATCACCATCTATGCCATTTTGAAAAGTGAGTCAGTGTCTTATTTTTAACTAACCACCATGGAGGAGACAGTAACACAGGGATGAGCCAAACAAGATAACCAACCCCAGGCTCCCCCACAACACACACACCCAGGAATTATCTTCCTTTGCATTTTTACAGTCATTAAAGCCCTCAGTCCCCTCTGTACCCTTCTCAACATATGGAGGAAACAGCACCCCTAAAATCACTGAGGCCAAGAGGAAACTCATAGCACATCCATTTTACAGATGAGTAAACTGAGGCCAAGAGAGGGAAAAGGATTTGGTCTGGACCACACAAAGTGGCAGGTCCAGAGCTAGAACCCAGGTCTCACTGACATTCAATATGGATTTCTTTCTACCCCAGTGTTATTCCAGCCTCTCCCTGCCCCTCACTGGCTGGGTGGCCTTAAGACATTTAGTCACCTCCCTGAGCCTTGTTTTCCATTCCTGCAAAACGGGCATGGATTCTAATGGCTCCTTGCAAGGATTATACGAGGACCAAATGCAACAGTTGTGCTGGGACAAGGAGAGAGAGTGTGGAGCTATTTACTGATCAGGACAAGAAAATTAAATTGGAGAGAACCAGACAGGACTTGCTGCCTTGCAGGAACACATCCTGAGGCTCCCCTGCTACAGCCCCAGGAACACGTTGGCCCATGGTCTGGCCACCTGTTGTGGTCTGAGGTCTGTCCATCCTGCATCTTGGTTCTGAGTATCTGTCCAGGCCCAGCATGACAATTTGTCCCCATCCTCTGCTCACCTCTGCTTCTTAACTTGTTCACAGTGGCACCAACAACAGCCTCCTGGAACCATTTCCTCCCCGGGCCTCTGAGGCCACACCATCCACCTTGCTCACCACACTGGCCCTTCCCCAGGCAGCTTGTAAGAGCAGAGAACACACAGGCTCTCACCCTAGTTCTGCCTCTATCTGGCCTCATGAGCTTGGGCAAGTCACATGACCTGTCCAGACCTCAATCTCCACCTCTGATAAATGGGTCTAATCCTATCTACCCCATTACTGCACAGGATATCAAATGAGCCCATGTATAACAATGTGAGCATTGTCTAGAGATAAACAGCACACTGTAACATTTCAACATGACTAACAACAGCCTCCTGGGGTCAACTTAGGCTCCTACTTACACCTTAGGTCTGGCAAGTGTGGGGACAGAGCCTGTCCTCCCTGTCAGCCTCCCCCAGAAACACTTGGCCAGGGTGTTTCAGCTGCTGCTGCTGCTGCTGTTTAGCTGCTGGAGGACTTCTCTGATGTAGCAACACTGTTGTAATTAGGCAGGTGCAGGCACGTGAGGTGGCCGCAAAAAACCAAAGCTGAAGGGATAGGAAAGGAGGAGCCAGAATGGACGCTGGGCTGAAGACAACCCCAGGCCCGAGGCCACCAGACCTCACAGAACAACTGTTGCAGCATTCAGCTTGCTCCAAGGGGCCACTGGAGAGACACAAGGAGGTGCCCTTTCTGCCTAACACAGTGATGCTTCCAAGGCAGGCTGCGCTCCAAGCCTGCCTCCCTGCTGTCCAGCCTCATCACCCTGCCCAGGTTCCCTGGCTAAGGAGGGAGATAGCATTGGCCACCACCAGGGACAAGTTTGAAAGTCCTTAAAGCACAGGGTCTGCACCGTGTTCAACTATTGTTTCAATCCTGCAGTGCTATTTAGTGCTATTTACTATTCAGAATAGAGGGTTTTAGTGGACACCAATCAATCAAAGGGATGCCAGCTAGAGCAGGGTACCAAGGTTCCCACCTGTGCCAAGCATTAACCCTTTAATTATTGGATTGTGATCATTCCAAGGGACTCAGAGGAGGGGCCTGGGTGAGCATAGCAGTTGGAGGGCACTTGGGGGCTTGGGACCATGGCTACTTATCACCTGGCATGGAAGGGTTTTTAACAGCCAGAACAGCTATACCAGTGACTACCAACTGAATATCTTTTCCACTTAGATTTAAATGAACTAACTATATATCTTAGCTAGTGTCTAGGTTTCCCTTTCTGCAAAAGTAGGGGTACAATGACCCCCACCAATCACATACCAACTGATATCATTCATTCATTCATTAAACAAACATCTGCTGAACACTCACTATGAGCCAAGCACTACGAGATTTGTTCAAGATACAGGGTTGAATGAGAGCTTGTTGTTGCTCTTAAGGGATCCCTAGTCAGATAAGTCATGCAATTAAATATTGAGTATGCCGACCACAATTAAGACAGGCATAGGGTGTAGTGGAAATCAGAAGGAGGTGGCCGCAAAAAACCAAAGCTGAAGGGATAGGAAAGGAGGAGCCAGAATGGACGCTGGGCTCAAGACAACCCCAGGCCCGAGGCCACCAGACCTCATAGAACAAGTGTTGCAGCATTCAGCTTGCTCCAAGGGGCCACTGGAGAGACACAAGGAGGTGCACTTTCTGCCTAACACAGTGATGCTTCCAAGGCAGGCTGCGCTCCAAGCCTGCCTCCCTGCTGTCCAGCCTCATCACCCTGCCCAGGTTCCCTGGCTAAGGAGGGAGATAGCATTGGCCACCACCAGGGACAAGTTTGAAAGTCCTTAAAGCACAGGGTCTACACCGTGTTCAACTATTGTTTCAATCCTGCAGTGCTATTTAGTGCTATTTACTATTCAGAGTAGTTAGAGGGTTTTAGCGGACACCAATCAATCAAAGGGATGCCAGCTAGAGCAGGGTACCAAGGTTCCCACCTGTGCCAAGCATTAACCCTTTAATTATTGGATTGTGATCATTCCAAGGGACTCAGAGGAGGGGCCTGGGTGAGCATAGCAGTTGGAGGGCACTTGGGGGCTTGGGACCATGGCTACTTATCACCTGGCATGGAAGGGTTTTTAACAGCCAGAACAGCTATACCAGTGAGTACCAACTGAATATCTTTTCCACTTAGATTTAAATGAACTAACTATACATCTTAGCTAGTGTCTAGGTTTCCCTTTCTGCAAAAGTAGGGGTACAATGACCCCCACCAATCACATACCAACTGATATCATTCATTCATTCATTAAACAAACATCTGTTGAACACTCACTATGAGCCAAGCACTACGAGATTTGTTCAAGATACAGGGTTGAACGAGAGATTGTTGTTGCTCTTAAGGGATCCCTAGTCAGATAAATCATGTGATTAAATATTGAGTATGCCGACCACAATTAAGACAGGCATAGGTGTAGTGGAAATCAGAAGAACAATCAGACAATGAGAGAACTTTCTGGAGATGTGCTATTTGAACTGGGTTTTAAAGGATGCATAGGAGTTCGATAGATCAGATTGAAGAAAGGACGTTTCTCAAAGCAGGGATGGCAAGAGTGAAGGAAGGGTGACAAGTGACTCAGAGAAGATTCAGGATGGTGGGTACAGAAATGCACCTGGTTCCCTTTCTGTGGGCCACTTACCTCTTGTTCTGGAGAGGCAAGCACTGCCTGTTTCCTCCGTCTCGCTTCCTTGGACTCTTTCTCAGTCTCCCGGACCAGTTGCCTAATGAAGCCCCCTGGGATGACAGAGAAAAGGGGAGGGGGCGAGGACGGTGGAGGGCTCTTGTCCTCTTCCCGAATCTGTTTTGCAGAAGCAAGAGAGAGCTCAGTGAGTGATCCGGCGGAGGTAAGTCACCCTTCAAAACGTTAGCGATGGAGCCTGGGAGAGGCCAAGGAGGACACACGTGACCAAGCCCACGTATGAGGCCACGGCAAAGCAGGGCAGTGGGACTCTGGGAGGCCCTGAGACAGTGTGTAAAAATGGAATGTATGAGCAGCAGAGGTTACACCAGTCAGTACAATTTCTGCCTGGATCGAGTCTCCTTCTGATATGAGTTTGGACGTCAAGGCCACTGGTTCCCTTCTTTGGCATGGGACAAACCCATCTCTAGATGTACCTGCTGTGAAAGGAGATTTTCCAGTTTCCAGAAGGGGATGGGTCACAGGGAATGTCCACACTCTCCTGCCCCATCTCAGCTTGTAGTTAATATAATAGATTAATCACTTCATTAGTCACAGTAATCAATTACTATGCACCAGGAACATGGCAAGGTAGGGAAGGGTTTGCAGCCATGATTTCTACGAAGATCCAAACCTGTGGCTCTAGCCCACTGACACAGTGTTGTGGCTTCTTGATGACCTTAAACCAGGACATGGGCAGCCAAGGGCTCCCTAGCACTGAGTCCCAAGTCAGGCAGGCTGGACACTAGCATTTTACCCAAGAAGTGTGGCCAGGCCAGAGCTGGCTGGACTTAGGTTGCAGCTGCTACCCCTTTGTTGGCCACAGTGACTTTGGACACTGAGGCATGGGACCAGCTGTGGCCAACTGAACTGTGTCTTTAACCTGCATCACTGTGAGATTACTCATGAGAGGGGGGGAAAAATCACCAGCACTTTATATGCAAGAGGCACGCAGGCTTAAAGTAAACTGCTTATCAAGGTCCTGTGTGTGTGTCTGGCAAAGACTTGCTCCCTGCAGGCCAGCTGATAGAGGGGGAACAAAAGGACATAGGAAAGTCCAGGAGATGAGGCAGAGGCCATGGGATAAGGCTGGTTGATGCCCATATTGCTCAGGAATAGAGCAGCACGGGGCATGCACAGCTGGGCTCCCACTTACACCACTTTCTTTCTTCCCTCCTGCTGCAGGACTGAAACCCACTTCGTAAGTAAGAGTGAGTCTTAAGGCACATTCGGCAGGTGCCAACCTCTGCTACTTTCAACACTAACCTCAACACTACCCCCAGATCAGACTGGAAGGGGCAGGGACAGCCAGGAGGCAGCCAGAAAGAAGCTTCTCACCCACTCCACTCTTCCACTACCAACTGATCAGATCACATGCATGAGGGTGGGAGGAGGCTGGAGGAGAGAAGGTGTATCAGAAAAAGAGGTAGCCCATGGGAAATAGAAAAGGAAAGGAAGGAATAACTGCGGAGAAGGGCCCGCTTCCAGTTCTCCCTGGTGACAGAAGGCAGGAACCACGGAAAGCATACCTGTGGTGTAAACCTGGCAGCCAACAGCTCTGTCTCTGCCTCCCCCCACCCCCAGGCTTTCCTCCTTCCATGCAAACCCCAGTACACATCAGAGCTGCCATGAGGATGGAGATGGGACAGCTGGTCTACCCGCATTTTCGTGCCACCAACCGATGAACAGGGAAAGACCAGGCAGCCATGGGAGGAGTCAAGGGTATGGTCATTAATGCTCAGTTGGGTTGGAAAGGCCATAGCTACCCAAGCTGGCTGGGAGAAGATGGAAGGTGGGGTTGGACATGCCACAAGTAGGGCTGGATGTCAGACACCCTGCCCAAGGTGGGAAGGGAGAGGCTGAGGCACCAGGCTGTGACTTTTCTTCCAAGGGTCGAGTCGGCCCCTGTGGCTGTAGCCCCAGCCCTGNCCAGGCTGTGACTTTTCTTCCAAGGGTCGAGTCGGCCCCTGTGGCTGTAGCCCCAGCCCTGAGCATGACTTTCCTTCTGCTCCCACAGGGCGAGGCGTGATGAGATGGCCATGCTGAGGCAGTGCCAGGCCGTGAGATGTTGATGAGATGGAGCTCCCTGCCAGACAGCACGGAACGAGGTTCTGCAGACACACACAGCACATGAGGTGGAGGGACACAGGACAGGCACACAGAGACACAGGGAGAAAAGAGAGAGACAGATCAGCTCATGGGCCCAGCCCTACTCCCACCCCCACCAACACCATGAACCAAGACCACGTCGGGGAGCAGGCGCAGCCAGGTACAATAACTGTCATCTACTACTGCAAGGAATATCGTCAGCAAGGAAGCCACCAAGTGGATGTGCCCTGACATACTCTTCCTCTTGACCTCACACTTTAAACTTTTATTGAGGTGTAACATACGGTCAGGAAAATATGTAATCATACGTGCATAGCTCAGCAGCTCTTACAAAAAGAACACACCTATGTGAATAGCAACCTAATCAAGATTTGAAAATTATGATTTTATTTGTAAGAAGTCCCAGAACAGGCATAGCTAATCTGTGGTAGTGGAGGTCAGAGGAGCTTTATCTTTTGTCTGCGGAGGAGCACAAGGGAACTTTCTGGGATGCTGGAAGCGTCCTATATCTTGATCTGAGTGACTATTATACAAGTGAATCATATGTAAAACTTCCTCCGGCCGTACAATTAAGATTGGACATTTTACTATACGTAAATTACATCTAAATTCAGAAAGTAAACAGAACATGACCAGCCCCCTAGATCCTCTCTCATACACCCTTCTGGTCCCCTCAAGAGCAACCACTATCCTAACTNAGTGTGTAAAAATGGAATGTATGAGCAGCAGAGGTTACACCAGTCAGTACAATTTCTGCCTAGATCGAGTCTCCTTCTGATATGAGTTTGGACGTCAAGGCCACTGGTTCCCTTCTTTGGCATGAGACAAACCCATCTCTAGATGTACCTACTCTGAAAGGAGATTTTCCAGTTTCCAGAAGGGAATGTCCACACTCTCCTGCCCCATCTCAGCTTGTAGTTAATATAATAGATTAATCACTTCATTAGTCACAGTAATCACTTACTATGCACCAGGAACATGGCAAGGTAGGGAAGGGTTTGCAGCCATGATTTCTACGAAGATCCAAACCTGTGGCTCTAGCCCACTGACACAGTGTTGTGGCTTCTTGATGGCCTTAAGCCAGGACATGGGCAGCCAGGGGCTCCCTAGCACTGAGTCCCAAATCAGGCAGGCTGGACACTAGCGTTTTACCCCACAAGTGTGGCCAGGCCAGAGCTGGCTGGACTTAGGTTGCAGCTGCTACCCCTTTGTTGGCCACAGTGACTTTGGACACTGAGGCATGGGACCAGCTGTGGCCAACTGAATGTGTCCCACCTGCATGACTGTGAGATTGCTCATGAGAAGGGGGGATAAATCACCAGCGCTTTATATGCAAGAGGCATGCAGGCTTAAAGTAAACTGCTTATCAAGCTCCTGTGTGTGTGTCTGGCAAAGACGTGCTCCCTGCAGGCCAGCTGATAGAGGGGGAACAAAAGGACATAGGAAAGTCCAGCAGACGAGGCAGAGACCATGGGATAAGGCTGGTTGATGCCCATGTTGCCCAGGAACAGAGCAACAGGGGGCATGCACAGCTGGGCCCCCACTTACACCACTTTCTTTCTTCCCTCCTGCTGCAGGACTGAAACCCACTTCGTAAGTAAGAGTGAGTCTTAAGGCACATTCGGCAGGTGCCAACCTCTGCTACTTTCAACACTAACCTCAACACTACCCCCAGATCAGACTGGAAGGGGCAGGGACAGCCAGGAGGCAGCCAGAAAGAAGCTTCACACCCACGCCACTCTTCCACTACCAACTGATCAGATCACATGCATGGGGGTGGCAGGAGGGGTGGAGGAGAGAAGGTGTATCAGAAAAAGAGGTAGCCCATGGGAAATAGAAAAGGAAAGGAAGGAATAACTGGGGAGAAGGGCCTGCTTCCAGTTCTCCCTGGTGACAGAAGGCAGGGACCACAGAAACCATACCTGTGGTGTAAACCTGGCAGCCAACAGCTCTGCCTCTGCCTCCCCCCACCCCCAGGCTTTCCTCCTTCCATGCAAACCCCAGTACACATCAGAGCTGCCATGAGGATGGAGATGGGACAGCTGGTCTACCCGCATTTTCCTGCCACCAACCGATGAACAGGGAAAGACCAGGCAGCCATGGGAGGAGTCAAGGGTATGGTCATTAATGTCCAGTTGGGTTGGAAAGGCCATAGCTACCCAAGCTGGCTGGGAGAAGATGGAATGTTGGGTTGGACATGCCACAAGGAGGGCTGGATGTCAGACACCCTGCCCAAGGTGGGAAGGGAGAGGCTGAGGCACCCTCTGAGCAGTGTCCTTCAATGACCCCTCCCAGTCCCTTCCCGGGGGATGCCCACTCCCCAGCCCCAAATGTCAGGTGAAGACTGAAGGCTGTCAAGCACTGACCAATAGTTTTCTAAGGCCTTGTGGGCCTGGAAGTAGCCACCTTCAGTGACCTGTCCACAAGAATACAGCTTGGGCAGCGGCCCATCCTGGAGGCTGGTGGGGTGGAGAGCTGGCTAGGCCCCAGCACTGTGCTGAAGCCGGTTCTCATCATCTCGCGAGAGCCCATCGTGGACGCCCCTTTCCAACTCTGCGTTCGGAAATGCCCGGTTAGTAGTATGTCGGCACTCACGGGAGTGTTTACTCTACAGAAATAGGCAAATACTACTAATCAGAGCGTCTATTCAGGGAGCTGGCCATTAGACAGTTACCAGCACATCGCTAGGTGAGCACATCACCAGCACTTACATCTAAATTCAGAAAGTAAACAGAACATGACCAGCCCCCTAGATCCTCTCTCATACACCCTTCTGGTCCCCTCAAGAGCAACCACTATCCTAACTTCTAACACCATGAAACAGTGGGGTTTTCCTTTTTGAGGGAGGGGTTGGCTCCGTGGTCTGGCTATGCAAATTAGGGCAGGGCAGGAAACCGTAGCTCTCAGTTGGTCCCACACTTTGGGAAAAAGATTTGTCATCGTATTGAGAACCCTAATAAATGCTCGTAACTTTTGACCTAGAAAGTCCTCTTCTGGAAAACAAATTGGAGGAAGTAATCCTAAACCAGAAAATTTCATCATTGTGGTGTTTGTAGCATCGAAAAAGCAGACACAGCATCCAACATAACTAGAGGTCAGACAAATTAAAGTACATCCAACTTGAAGTAACATTATGAATCCACTAAAAAAGGTGTTTAGGAAACATGGTTTTTAAACAGTTTAACTGAGGTATAATTTATATACCCTAAGACTCACCCATCGTAAATGTATAATTTGGTGATTTTTAAGAAATTTACAGAGTTATACAACCGTCACCACAATCTACCCCTAGAGCATTCTCGTCACCCCCAAAATGACCCCAGTGCCGATTTACACTCACTAGCTATTCCTGCCCTCAGCCCCAGGCAACCACTAATCTACTTTCTATCTCTATAGATTTGCTTTTCTGGACATTAGATATAAACAGAATCAGACAGTATGTAGTCTTACTTCTGGCTTCTTTCACTTTGCACAATGTTTTTGCTGTTCATCCGTGTTACTGTGTGTATCAGTGCTCCATTCCTTTCTGTTGCTGAATAGCATCCCATTGTATGGATAGAGCATGCTTTCTTTAGCACGCACCAGCCGAGGGGTATTTGTGTGTCTCGACGTTGGGGCCATTAGGAGTAATGTTATAAATAGCCATGCATTTTCGTTTCTTGTAGATGGACTCCTCCAAGTGAAACCACTGGGTTTTATAGTAGCTTTCAGTTTTATCTTTTTAAGAAACTGCCAAACTGTTTTTCAAAGTGGCTGTACTTTTTCTCCCCCCCCCCCCCCCAAATCCTGCAGTGGATGCAGGTTGTTTGGAAAGCATTTGTAGCGACACTGGGAGGTGTTCGTCACCAAGGTCTTAGTGGAAGTGGCCTTGAGTACAGGAAGAGGCTCCTTCTTCTCACCTCTAGCTCCGGGCTGGGGCTGCCCTCTGAGCAGTGTCCTTCAATGACCCCTCCCAGTCCCTTCCCGGGGGATGCCCACTCCCCAGCCCCAAATGTCAGGTGAAGACTGAAGGCTGTCAAGCACTGACCAATAGTTTTCTAAGGCCTTGTGGGCCTGGAAGTAGCCACCTTCAGTGACCTGTCCACAAGAATACAGCTTGGGCAGCGGCCCATCCTGGAGGCTGGTGGGGTGGAGAGCTGGCTAGGCCCCAGCACTGTGCTGAAGCCGGTTCTCATCATCTCGCGAGAGCCCATCGTGGACGCCCCTTTCCAACTCTGCGTTCGGAAATGCCCGGTTAGTAGTATGTCGGCACTCACGGGAGTGTTTACTCTACAGAAATAGGCAAATACTACTAATCAGAGCGTCTATTCAGGGAGCTGGCCATTAGACAGTTACCAGCACATCGCTAGGTGAGCACATCACCAGCACTCCTACACAGAGGAGGAAATCTCAGGACCCGAAGACCCAAGAAAAACATTCAGCTCTGATGAGGTCACAGGCCCAAGGGGAGACCCCGGAAACAAGTCCAAGTGCAGGCAGCCAAGTCTTTGCCTTAAGAAAAAGTCCCCCACATGTGGGCTGTCCAGTTTGCAAAAGCACGTGAGAAGCACATGAAGCTGGCACATAAAGCATGAGGCCAGATCTGTGGGGAGAGGGGCCAGGGGAGGGGGGTGACAAAAGATGCCCTCCCTTGCCTGCCAGTCCCCTTGGGAGACACTGGAGAGGCCCCCGAGTGACTCACGGGCTGCATGTCTGAGGAGCAAAGCCTGGGTTATGAATAGGCCTGACGTGAAGTGGCTGCCCTGGCCACTGCTTCCCGCTTTCCAGCCAGCCTAGGGCTGGCCAGGTCAGTGGCTGCTTCCCAACAATCACCCTCAGCCTCCAGGCTCCAGGGGGAATCCCGGTTGTCAGTCTGGGCCGTCCTCAGCCCCAGGGAAGGGGGCGATGAGAGGGAGCTCAGCGGGGGCCTCGCTGCCAATGTCCTGCCCCTCCAAGTCTCTGGGCCAGCCCCAGTGACCCAGGGCCAGGAGCCAATCCTACTGGAAAGGCTTTGTCAAGCCTTAATTTAAGCAAGTGTTCTTATCGCCACAGTCCCTTCCAGACCTGAAACCTACACCTGCCTCATCAGCTGCTGTTTTAAGCCCATGCGCAGCCCCTAGACACTCCAAATTCATGGTACAAAGTCACAAGTCTCCCCTTAGGGGTGAAGGAGGCTGGTGAAAGGAAGGACATCCCACAGAGCCAGAGATGGCTTGACACAGTGTTCTGTGTACACGTGCTGGCTCTGAGTTGCCCTATGGGGCCCTCCAGACTCCCCACCTTCATCTCCCAATGTCCAGTCCCCGCACAGTGGCCAGACCTCCAGGGACTTCTTTCTCATAGGATAAATGCCACGGTCTTTATAGCAGCCTACAGGGCCCCTCACAACCCCCTGCTCTAATAAGTCTCCCTTTCTATCCTCAGGGCCTTTGTACATGCTGTTCCCTCTGCCTCAAATGCTTTTCCTTTCTCATGGCTTACACCTTCACCTCCTTCAAGTCTGTGCTCGGAATCATCTCCTCAATGAGCCTGCCCTCACCCACTTTTAAAATTACAACATAGCACCACCCCATCCTACCCCACTACCCCTCCAGAACCTGCCCCTACGAGGGCCAGAATTTTATCTGTTCTGTTCACTTCTGTAGCCCCAGCTCCTAGAACAGTGCCTGGCACATACTTAGCTCTCAACAAATATCTGTTGAATGGATGAATGAGTGAGTGAGTCAATAAATGATTAAGAGTAAGGCTAAGAAGGAACAGAGCAGCAGCCTGTGACAGGGATTGCTGACGTCCCCCTGTGCCGTCTGCATCCACATATAGTGTGGAGCACTTTATCATGGCCCAAGTTCATGTCCTATGGGACGCCAGGAAGCTTTCTAAGCCTCAGTGTTCTTAGCTGTAAAATGCGAGGCCACCCACATGTTAAGCAGGTGCCTGATCCCTGGTAACTGCTCTCAATTGTGTTTTCATTTTCACTTGACTCCATGGTTAAAGCTGGCCTGGCGACCCCAGCCCAGGAGCCAGCACAGGATGATTCCCCAACATTAAGAACTCCAACATTTAGGGACAACCAACTATGTACCAAGCACTGAGATGTATCCTTACACCTAAACTGCTCCCCGACCCCCAGCACTCTTAAATTCCTATTGGACCTGAAATTTATCCATTATCACACTTCAATCCCATAACAGCACTACATGGTTGGCATCACCCTGTAGAGCAGATAGCAACTCAGAGAGGTCGAGGAACTTGCCTGTGGTCACCCAGCAAGAAGGCTGGGTGAGACCTGTCCCCAGGTGTGTCTGACTCCACCCGCACATGCTCAGTTCCTCATCAGTGATGATGACCGAAGACCAATCTGTCTTGCCTGTGGTCACCCAGCAAGAAGGCTGGGTGAGACCTGTCCCCAGGTGTGTCTGACTCCTCCCGCACATGCTCAGTTCCTCATCAATGATGATGACCGAAGACCAATCTGGGGCAACAAGGCCAAGGCTCAGAGGTACCTTCTGTCCCACTGGCAAGTGTGGAACCCTAGGCAGTAGGCACATTCAGGGAGAGGGCTGGGTGTGCGTGGGACACTGATATTTACACAGCATCTGATTGGTATTAGTCATGGCGCTGCATGTGTTGTGGTCGGGGGATCAGAGAGGTTCGCAGATTCACTCAAGGTCATACAGGAGGGAGTGGGGATGACCTGGGTGCTGAAATCCCTGTCTCTTCTGCTCCACCCTGAGATCTCTGCCCTCCCTCCCTCAAAGGGGTATTGATGATAGTACCAAGAGAACTTTGGTGTTGCTCTGTGCTGAGAACTTAGGCAGATCAAGTCCTTTACTCTTTCCCAACCTCTCCTTAAGGTGGATTTGGTGAGTAACACCATTTCAGAGCACTTGGGCAGAGTGAGGAAGTGCCTTGCATGCAGCAGGAGGTGGTGGGGCTGGTTCTTGGACCCAAATGGTCTGACTTCAGGGGCTGTGCTCACGGCCACTCTAACACACTGGCCCCTCAGCATCTCCCGCCACAGTGCCCGGCATGTGCAGCTTTTCAGTAAAAGCTACATACATTCTTTTCCC
Source organism: Galeopterus variegatus (assembly GCF_000696425.1). Lineage (NCBI taxonomy): Eukaryota > Metazoa > Chordata > Mammalia > Dermoptera > Cynocephalidae > Galeopterus > Galeopterus variegatus. Next base: position 149,456 of record NW_007731577.1, read on the forward strand.
CTCCTTGGTTCCTCTTCATACCCATGATCTCCTGTGAGCCTGTTGGGCCACCTCCTCTGTGACATTGCCCCCACGAGTGCCAGCCATGTCACGCTCCAGGACTCTAACAGCCTCCTGCCTCCTCCTCCCAAACACCCCCTGTCACCCTGCCCCCTGCTACACTGGACACACGGCTTAGGTCTCTATTCACTCCTTTATCATTTCTACCTGTATTTAGAATTCTGTCTTGCCCACTGCTCCACCCTGAGATCTCTGCCCTCCCTCCCTCAAAGGGGTATTGATGATAGTACCAAGAGGACTTTGGTGTTGCTCTGTGCTGAGAACTTAGGCAGATCAAGTCCTTTACTCTTTCCCAACCTCTCTTTAAGGTGGATTTGGTGAGTAACACCATTTCAGAGCACTTGGGCAGAGTGAGGAAGTGCCTTGCATGCAGCAGGAGGTGGTGGGGCTGGTTCTTGGACCCAAATGGTATGACTTCAGGGGCTGTGCTCACGGCCACTCTAACACATTGGCCCCTCAGCATCTCCCGCCACAGTGCCCGGCATGTGCAGCTTCTCAGTAAAAGCTACATACATTCTTTTCTCCTCCTTGGTTCCTCTTCATACCCATGATCTCCTGTGAGCCTGTTGGGCCACCTCCTCTGTGACATTGCCCCCACGAGTGCCAGCCATGTCACCCTCCAGGACTCTAACAGCCTCCTGCCTCCTCCTCCCAAACACCCCCTGTCACCCTGCCCCCTGCTACACTGGCCACACGGCTTAGGTCTCTATTCAGTCCTTTATCATTTCTACCTGTATTTAGAATTCTGTCTTGCCCATAGTTTGGTTGCTGAGTGTCTGTGTTTATTCCCCGCAAGTCCCCAAGGTCCCTGGAGGCAGANAAGGTCATACAGGAGGGAGTGGGGATGACCTGGGGGCTGAAATCCCTGTCTCTTCTGCTCCACCCTGAGATCTCTGCCCTCCCTCCCTCAAAGGGGTATTGATGATAGTACCAAGAGAACTTTGGTGTTGCTCTGTGCTGAGAACTTAGGCAGATCAAGTCCTTTACTCTTTCCCAACCTCTCCTTAAGGTGGATTTGGTGAGTAACACCATTTCAGAGCACTTGGGCAGAGTGAGGAAGTGCCTTGCATGCAGCAGGAGGTGGTGGGGCTGGTTCTTGGACCCAAATGGTCTGACTTCAGGGGCTGTGCTCACGGCCACTCTAACACACTGGCCCCTCAGCATCTCCCGCCACAGTGCCCGGCATGTGCAGCTTTTCAGTAAAAGCTACATACATTCTTTTCCCCTCCTTGGTTCCTCTTCATACCCATGATCTCCTGTGAGCCTGTTGGGCCACCTCCTCTGTGACATTGCCCCCACGAGTGCCAGCCATGTCACGCTCCAGGACTCTAACAGCCTCCTGCCTCCTCCTCCCAAACACCCCCTGTCACCCTGCCCCCTGCTACACTGGACACACGGCTTAGGTCTCTATTCACTCCTTTATCATTTCTACCTGTATTTAGAATTCTGTCTTGCCCACAGTTTGGTTGCTGAGTGTCTGTGTTTATTCCCCGCAAGTCCCCAAGGTCCCTGGAGGCAGACAAAGGTGGTTGGCCACCGTGAGCACCAGCTCAGAGCTGAGATGCTCAGTGGGGGTGAGCTGCCTGCTTGATACCTTGTCTCTCTGAGAGTCATATTGGAGGCCAGAATGCTGGGAGAGTTGAAGACAACACCTATAGCCACCAAGCTGGGTGTATCCCATTAGACCCTTCAGATACATCTTCTGCCTCTCCTGAACCTTGCTTTATGCCTGTGGATCCTGAGCCATGTGGACGCTACCAATGGGCTCGCTTGCTTTCCAAATTCCAGGTGGCCTCAGCTAATGGGAATCCCCTGCTGGCAGAAGATCAGAGGGCATCTGTGTCTCAGTGCTCGATCTCCCCACTGTGCAGCAGTGGGCTGGCTGCCTGCTTATGTGAAAAGCACCTTCAGGCTGCCCTTTCACTCTCTCCCCTCCTTTGTGCTTACAGCAGCCACCTCCCTGCCACTTCAGGCCCAGAGGAAGTAAGTAATGGCTCCCAGAGTTGCTAGCCCCAGAGTGCTGCCCCACCCCTTAAAGGAGGGGTAAGCAATTTTTTCTGTAATGGGCCAGATAGTAAACCTTTTGAGCACTGAGGGCTGTGGGTTCTCTCTCGTAACTATTCAACTCTGCCCTTGCAGCTCAAAAGCAGCTATACACAGTATGTAAATTAATGGATGTGGCTATTTCAATACAACTTTATTTTTAAAACCAGGCAGACAGATGGATTTAGCCCTTGGGTCATCATTTTCTGACCCTTGCCTTAATGGTTACATTGCATCCTGCCCACACATTGGTAAATAGTTCCTTTCCTAAACTTTTCAAATGACCCCACAGGAGTGAACCTTCTGTGCCCTACCAGAGCCCTGACCATTTAGTTGCCTGGCCTGCTGGAGAGGAGGAGCTGCCTAGGAGAGAACGGGATAACAAGGACAAGGGGACAGCTCCAGCAGCCACATGGCACACTCTCTCCAAGGGCCACCTTGAGGCTAGCCTGCTTTGTGCCCCAGGGGGCTGAGCACTAGGAATTGGGCCCCCCATCCCCCTGGGCTCTCTTGCTCTCTGGCTTTCCCTTGAGTTTTTTAATAAAAGGCTCTGGCAAGACACCTGCAAGTGGGAGCAACTAGAGATCAGGGTATATCCCCCCACACACACTCTACCCTGCTCCCTTCATATCAGGCCCTAGCGTTGGCAAGGGCTGTTTCTCTATCTACAGCTGCAACCCCCTTCAAGCAGTACCTCTCCATCAACTCCAGCTATCCCTAGGTTCCTAATTACCTTTCCTCTCCCCTGCCTCATCAGGTCCAAGGCTAATAAGGAACTCCACCACAGCTAGTGTCTGAGTGCTTCAACATGCTTTGTTGGTTTTCCTAACCCTATGCACATCTCTTGGGAGAATTCCTTCATTAAAAAGGCTCTCCAAAATACCAGTTAAGTGGGCTATTTTCTAGGAAGTCTTGACTAAATAGCTTTCAACTCAAATATCAACTCTGATAGATGGGTAGTGGTTGCTTGGAGTGTTATACAGGCGGGATTCTGAGCCTTTATCTGAGCTCAGTGGGAAGGAGTGCTCTGACTGATTATTAATGTCTGCCCGGGGCACGGAAGGAGGGAATAGTGCACAGTGCTATCTGTTTACCATCTACAGGCTAAATGGACAAAAGTGACTCTCATGATTCATACACAGCCCAGTCTATCTCACCAAGGCTGTGTGTTTGGTGGCCAAGCAACCAGGCAGTAATGGAAAGGGACTGTACTCAGCATGCAGATCCACCCTCCCCCCCAACCGATCAGGGTAAGGGCAGTCTACAGACAGCTACTAGCCAAGGATTCAGGCTACACTCACAACAACCTGTATTATTCTAGAAAATGAGAAAGGGGGAGGGGGTGAGTGGGCAACTAGGGCAGGAAGGTTGATGGAAGGAAAAAGAGATATTGAAGAGAAGGAGGGAGGAAGACAAAAGTGGGAGAGGCAGAGAAATGAAGAAGAATGGAGGAAAGAGGTCCGCAAGAGGAGGAGCAGACTGGAATGCCAACGCAGTCAGAGAGCCATGGGCACCTGCCATGGAGGGAGCCCCAGGGGCCTGGCCCCTTGCAAGGAACTTCCTGGATGGAGAGTCAATGAGCTCCTTCTTGGTTGTGTTCATTGATGGGGAACTCATTACTAAGTAAGATATTTGATGTCTGCTCTAATTGCTTTCCTTCTTTGGAACCAGAGCTACAAAAGGCCCTTGGAGGCCATAAAACCTGCCTTCTCTTATCCTGGCATCCATGGACCAGGGAGGGGAAGTGACTCTCCTGAGGTCCTTCAGTTCCAGATGATGGCAGAGCCAGGGTCCTCATCTCCCAGTGCCCAGGTTCGTCAGACTCTGATCCAGGTATAAATCATGAGAGTCATTTTTGTCCATTTAGCCTGTGAATGGCAAATAAATAGCACTGTGTGCCATTCTGTGCCCGGGGTAGACATTAATAATCAATCAGAGCACTCTTTCCCACTGAGTTCAGATAAAGACTCAGAGTCCTTCCTGTATAACACTCCAAGCAGCCAGTACCCATCTATCCGAGTTGACATTTGAGTTTAAAGCTACTTGTCCCCTGACTGTATCAGTCAAGATCTTCCCAGAAAGTGGCATGATTCAACTGGTATTTTGGAGAGACTTCTTGATGGAGGAACTCTCCCAAGAAATATGCATAGGGTGAAAAGAACCAACTTCCTCCTACTTAGAGAGCTCCCTCACTGGTACAGCCACATGCTCTCTCTGGAGCAACAGAACAACCAGGTTAACCCCTTTTCCGTATGACACCTATGGAATGTTACCCCTATTTTCTTTTCTGGAG
>NW_007731577.1:154851-155669 GCF_000696425.1 Galeopterus variegatus
AGATGATGGCAGAGCCAGGGTCCTCATCTCCCAGTGCCCAGGTTCGTCAGACTCTGATCCAGGTATAAATCATGAGAGTCATTTTTGTCCATTTAGCCTGTGAATGGCAAATAAATAGCACTGTGTGCCATTCCGTGCCCGGGGTAGACATTAATAATCAATCAGAGCACTCTTTCCCACTGAGTTCAGATAAAGACTCAGAGTCCTTCCTGTATAACACTCCAAGCAGCCAGTACCCATCTATCAGAGTTGACATTTGAGTTTAAAGCTACTTGTCCCCTGACTGTATCAGTCAAGATCTTCCCAGAAAGTGGCATGATTCAACTGGTATTTTGGAGAGACTTCTTGATGGAGGAACTCTCCCAAGAAATATGCATAGGGTGAAAAGAACCAACTTCCTCCTACTTAGAGAGCTCCCTCACTGGTACAGCCACATGCTCTCTCTGGAGCAACAGAACAACCAGGTTAACCCCTTTTCCGTATGACACCTATGGAATCTTCCCCCTATTTTCTTTTCTGGAGTCTGATGACTTGATTTCTCAGATGATATGACTTCCGGATCCTTCAGAATAATGGTCACTGTTTCCTGGGAGTGGACGTTTCACTCCACAAGAGGCTGGCCTGGGCAAATGCAGTGGGCTTCCTGTCCTTCAGAGGGCCAACATCAGTCCTGAAAGTCTCAGACCTCTCAGCCTGGACCCCACTCTGACTGTTGCAGAAACTCTCCGTGCTTCAATTACTCCATCTGTCAAATGGAAGCCCTGCTCTTTCTTACCCACTTCACAGTGTGGTTTGAGTACTAGATACTCCATATACCT
>NW_007731578.1:0-395 GCF_000696425.1 Galeopterus variegatus
AGCCAGTGAGTGCACTGGCCATTCCTATATAGGATCCGAACCCGCGGCGGGAGCGTCGCTGTACTCCCAGCACCGCACTCTCCCGAGTGAGCCATGGGGCCGGCCCCAAACTGGGTGTCTTGAACAGAAATGTGTTGTCTCACTATCCTGGAGGCTGGAAAGTCCAAGATTGAGGTGGCAGCAGGGTTGGTTCCTTCTGAGGGCTGTGAGGGAGAATCTGTTCCCTGCCTCCCTGTAGCTTCTGCTGGTTTGCTGGCAACCCTTGGCATTGCTTGGCATGTAGAAACCTTCTCCTTTTCTTTTTTTTAGAATAAAGAGATGCACTGGCTAGAATCTGCAGTATAATGTAGAACAGAACTGGTGAAAGTAGACATCCCTGTCTTGTTCCTGATCTT
>NW_007731578.1:2066-3494 GCF_000696425.1 Galeopterus variegatus
GATTAAAAAAATTTTTTTAGATTCATCTTTTCTCTGTACATTTTGGTTTGGATGGGTTCTATTGCCATGCCTTTAAGTCATTACTTTTTTCTTCTTTAATGTCTAATCTGTCCTCAATCCCATCTGATGTATTCTTATCTCTAGAAGTTCTGTTTGTCTTTTTTTTTTCCTTTTCTTATATTCCACATCTTTACTTAATTGTTACACATATGGAATGCAGTTATAATGTCTTCTCTGAGAATTCTTAGATCTGTGTCAATTCTAGGTAGATTTCACTTAATTGATTATTTCCCTCATTATGGGTTATGTTTTCTTGACTCTTTATGCTTAGTAATGATTAGATGCCAGATATTGTGAATTTTTCCTTGGTGATGCTAGATATCTGTATTCTTATAGATCTTGAGCCTTGCTCTGGGATGCAGTTGAGTTACATGGAAACAGTTTGATCCTTTTGGGTCTCATTTTTATGACTTCTTACATGGGTCCAAAGAAATGCTCGGTCTAATTCTCCATTACTGAAACAAAACCCTCCCAAATACTCTACCCAGTGTGGCTGGTGGGAACCACCCTGGATGAGAGCCCGGCTCCGTTCCTTCCAATCTTTTCCAGTGGTGCCTCCCTGGCCTTGGGAATGTTCTTCATCAGCATGACCTCCAGGGACCTCCATGTAGGTTTCTTCTCTCCAGTAACTCTGTCCTTTGAACGAACTGCCTTGTCTCCCAAGACTCTTGTCTGCATCTGCTCGACTCAGACATCTGCTGGGCTCCCCTTGTGTTCACCTGCCTGCATTGCTGCCTGGGACTCTCAAGCCAATACACCGGGGCAACTGCAGGGCTCCATTCCTCTGTTCACCACCTTGCAGGAATCACTGCCCTCTGCTGTGTGCTCTCCAGTGTGTTGAAAGTCACTTTCATATCTTCTGTGTGGTTCTGTGATCATTGAGGTAAGGGGGGCGTTGTTTCAGGTAGAAAGATAAATCCAATTCCTGTTACATCATCTTGGCCCAAAACAAAAGTACAACCATTGCTTTCGTGAAGGTCTTTGCTGAGTGTTTAATCTATTTTACACACATGGCTAATTAAATTCCTTTAAATATTTTCAATTGCATTTATAAAATTAATACACTGTGTTTCCTATTTAAGGACTTCAATTGTCTGATTAATAAACAGAGCCTTTCCAAGTACTTAAGAAATTCCATAAATCTAATAAATTAAATGTATATTTTTAAAAACTTCCCAAGAATGTATGTAATTCAACGAGTCTAATAAATTAAGCATATAAGTGTGGTGAAACTTAAATTCTCTTAAATGTTTTTTTTTTTTTTTGTCTTTTGTCTTTTTCTGTGTCCGGCAACGGATTGCAACCCTCAGTGTTGCCCCCGCACCGGACTGGGGACCGGCAATGGGACCGCAACCCTCGGTGTCGCTC
>NW_007731578.1:4094-6639 GCF_000696425.1 Galeopterus variegatus
CCCTCGGTGTCGCTCCCGCACCTCGCTCAGCCAGTGAGCGGGAACCGGTCTGTATGTGGGATCCGAACCCTCGGGCGGGAGCGCCGCCGCGCTTCCCAAGCAGCGCACTTATCCAGTGCGCCACCGGGCCAGCCCTCTTAAATGTTTTAATATTGTTTACAACCTTAGCAAGATTTGACTGTAAAATCGCAAGTCTAAATTAATGACTCACCTCTATATTTTAAATCACAACGACAAGGTTGTCATGATATTCTAAGAGGCCATATTCTCTTGAACATCAGAAATATATTAAATCCCAAATGTGAAAAGATTATTTAATATAAAAATATTAATACTATGAACTTGAATTTTTTAAGGATGATTGAAGTAATTCTGTATGTTCCTGAGACTAAATGAAGCCACCCATGGTATTAGTGAGGATATTTTGTATCTCCTGTCACAAATATGCTCAAAATATGTAATAGATCAGCCACAATGGGAGCATTTTTTCTTGCTTACGTGATGATACAAGGCAAGTGTTCCTGACTGGCAGTAGCTTCCCACCCTGTGGAGACTCAGGGACCTCGCCTCCTTCTTCCTGAGACCTCACGTTCCCTCCAACCTCTTTGCCACCTGCCTGCACCTGCAGAAGGGAAGAGCAATTGGGACCATCAGGAAGGTTTATGATGGAAACTGGGAGTAGGATCCAGCCAATGTGCTCACATTCCACAGGGAAAAACTTAGTCACCTGTGAATATTTACTTCCCTGAAATGAGCCTCCTGAACTGGGCGGGAGCCGCCTTTCCTGCACCTGCACAACTCGACACTGCACGGCCTCCCCCAAGACCTGCAGGCCCCCCGCCCCACCTTCTTGCTTCACTTCTGTGCTGGACAAGGTCCTGATGCCTGATTTTTAGACCATGAAATAAGCTCACTGGTCCAGGGGCCAGGGCCGTTCCAGAGCTCAGGAGTGTGGAGAGAATGAAGGATCCCAGATGGGAAGGAGGGCTGCGGGTCCAGGAGATTAGCTGCCCCCCTTTGTGTCTTTCAGACCTCACCGAGAACAGGACCGTCTGGGATGGAGGAGGATGCAGTACTGAAGACGAGTGCCTGCGGCAGACGCGGACATGGGACGGAGGTGAGGCGGCACCCTGGAGAGCTGGGGGCCATTCTTGTAGGAAGACAAGAGCAACCCCAGCCAGGTAGCAGCACAGCAGACTTCACAGTCCGAGGCTGCTTAGGCCGGGGGCCACGCAAGGTGTGTTCAGGGTGAAAGGGAGCTAGCCAGGGACAGTGCAAGGGAGTTGAGCTCAGCTCAGTTCAGAACAGCCTAGAAGGGAGGGCAAGAGGGAAGAAGCGACGCTGCAGACGACCGAGTCCAGGTCACTTCTGACATGGGATTGTGACGGCAACATTTTCTATACCTGCTTTCAGGAGCAAACTCAATCTCAGTAACCTCTTCTGATGATGGGACCTCTGTGAAAACGGACAGTAGTGAAAACACTGTGGGATGGTCAAGTACAAAGCTCACTGCTGCCACAACAGAAATGCAAAGCTTGGCAATGTCAGCAAATTATGGTAACAGCACCAACAATGAGACAACTGCTACACAGTCCAGCACATCTTCAGCAACCACCAGTGACACTGCCTCCCCTGGGCCAACAACTATAGAGATGAGCACATCCTCAGTGATACTAGGTGACGTGGCCTCCACTGGGACAACAGCTGCAGAGGTGAGCACATCTTCACTAACCCTTAGTGACTCTGCCACCTCTGGAACAACAACTGCAGACACCAGAACATCCTCATTAACCCCCAGTGACACTGCCACCCCTGCGACAACAACTGCAGAGTCCAGCACATCTTCAGCCACTCCCAGTGACACTGCTATTCCAGGGATAACAACTACAGATGTGAGCACATCTTCAGAAACTCACAATGACACTGCCTTCCTTGGGACAACAACTACAGATTCCAGCACATCTTCAGCCACTCCCAGTGACACTCGTACTCCTGGAATAACAAAGACATATGGGAGCACATATTCAGTAACCCCCAGAGACACTGACACCCCGGGAACAAGGGAGGCCAACACGGCTTCAGTGACCCCCAGTGTCACTGCCATCCCTGTGACAACAACTACAGATGTCAGCACATTTTCAGTGTCCAGTGACAATCCCATGCCAGGGACAACAACTACAGAGGCCAGCACAACTTTAGTAATCCCCAGAAAAACTACAGACTCCAGTACATCTTTTGCCATTCCAAGTGACACTCTCACTCCTGGGACTAAAACTACAGATGTAACTGCATCTTCAGTAACCCACACGGCCACTGCCACCACTGGGAAATCAACTATAGAGGGCAGGACCTCTTCAGGCATGTCCAGTGACACTCCAAGGCCAGGTATGACAACTACAAAGGCCACCACAACTTCAGTGACTCCTGGCGAAACCTCGGCCCCTGAAACAACAACTGCAGAGGGCAGCACAAAAGCACTAACTACTACGGTCACTGCCATCCCTGGGACAACAACTCCAGACACCACCACATCTTCAGTGCCTGC
>NW_007731578.1:9801-10070 GCF_000696425.1 Galeopterus variegatus
ACAACTGCAGAGGGCAGCACAACTGCACTAACTTCTACGGTCACTGCCATCCCTGGGACAACAACTCCAGACACCACCACATCTTCAGTGCCTGCTGGCGATACCTCCACCCCTGGAACAACAACTGCAGAGGCCACCACATCGTCAGTGCCTCCCGGCGACACCTCCGCCCCTGGGACAACAACCCCAGAGGGCAGCACCACTTCAGGAACTTCGAGTATCACTGCCACCCCCGGGACAGTAGCTACACACGTCAGCACAACTTCAGT
>NW_007731578.1:11576-21717 GCF_000696425.1 Galeopterus variegatus
ACAGAGGCCACCACATCTTCAGCAACTCCTAGTGAAAATGCCAACCGGGGGCCAACAACCACAAAGGCCAGCACATCTTCAGTAACTCGAAGTGATAGTGCCATTCCGGGGAAGACAACTACAGAGGCCACCATGTCATCAATCACTTCTAGTCGCAATACCAGCAGTGGCATAACAACCGCCAAGGCTACCACTCCTTCAGTAACTTGTATTGTCACTACAACTCCTGGGACTACAGCCACACAGGCCAGCACCTCCTCTGCGAGTCCTCATGAGACTGCCACCGCTAGGACAGCAACTACAGAGGCCACCACATCTTCTATAAGTTGTATTGTCACTACAACTCCTGGGACTACAACCACACAGGCCAGCACCTCCTCTGTGGCTCTGAGTTCCATTATTTCTTCCCCTCCCCCTCTCTCCTCCTCTGAGACTCAGAGCAGCACCCCCGATGCCACCAGGCCTGTCTCCAGCTCCATCCCCACCACCCCCAGCTCTACTGCAAGCTCTGCAGCAAGCACAGCGGGTAGGTGGTGTCTTGAATTCTAGTTTTCACTCTAATCCTCTGAGACTCAGAGCAGCACCCCCGATGCCACCAGGCCTGTCTCCAGCTCCATCCCCACAACCCCCAGCTCTACTGCAAGCTCTGCAGCAAGCACAGCGGGTAGGTGGTGTCCTGAATTCTAGTTTTCACTCTACCTAGTTTTCACTCTAAGTTTCTTGTCCACCCTCAACCCCTCCTCACCCCCTTGTGGTTTTCTTCTTAAACCTTTGCATCCTGTTTCCTCTCTTTTGTATTCTGCACGTCTCTGTCCCAAATCCTTTCATAGGGCTTGTCATTATCTCTGCATTTTTCTTAGCAGTCACTTTTTAAAGTATTTTTTCCCATTGACCTCATTCATATTTACATGGGACTTTTTTTCTTTTTCTTATTTTTTTTGTATTAGGTTGTTGCAAATATCATTCATGTGTACTTTTGGCAATGATTCCTCCTGCCATTTGCTTGTATTTTGTTTCATCTTATCCTCCCCAACACCCAGTGCAGCGGCAAAGGACGTTTCTTCCCTTCTATCAGCTCTCAACTCCATCTCCGTGCCTAGGGTGCTTCTTTGTCTTTAGGTCTCCCCCTCTCTTCTCGGACTATGGAGCTTTCTCTGGGCTCTCTTTCCTCTGGTTAGTGTTGGGTCTGCTAGTCCGCTCTTACTGGTATGATACAATTATACTATTTCCAGGTTGAGAAGAGATTTCTGGCATGCAGTGAGGAAAGTATACCAATTAAAATACCGGAAGACACTTATTGGCTGAAGTGAGCCAGAGACATGCTCAAAGATCTGTGATCCTCATCTGCCTTGGGCCCTGCACAATGTGGTCTTGAACTGACAAAGTTGAAAGGCGGTTTTTCAGCTTGTGGCTGCTACATTTGCTCAGGGCTTTGTGATTCCTTCCTCTGTTGAGTTCTACTTTGCATGGCCTTCCTATAGTGTGGCTTCATTTTCTGGTTTCTCTCCAACATGTGTTCTTCTTGCTGAGCTCTTTGGTTCTCAGGTGGGGACCTGAACATCTTCAGGTGGGAGATCTGGACCTTGTGTCCCCAAGAAGTGCCATAGGAATCTCAGCAAATGCCAGGTGGCTGCACTGCCACCGCTTCCACAATCTGGTGTCGGCCACCTCTCTGAAGGCAGATGGTCCCCCTTCTGTCCTCCTCCTACCACCAGAGCCTGGTCTTGCCTGTAGACTGCTGGGGAGCAGGTGCTTGGGCACTTAGATCAGGTCTGGCCGGCTTCAGGAATGACAGAGAGAGAATGAGCCTGATTTAGGGTTTATGAGTCTCCAGTGTGACCTGGACTCTTGATTTATCCCTTCCATACTCCCCAAATGTCTTGGACAAAGGTCTATAAACAGAGGCTGCATGATGTGGCTGCCACGGGTGGGGCCCCTGCTCTGAGTCTGGTGGGCAGAGGTGCGGCGGGTCTCTGTGGAGTATGTGCATAACTCCTGTGCCTCCCCAAACAAAACACACCTTGAACACGGGTCTACGCAGGCACAGCGATTTTCAGGAAAAGTCAAAGTGATCAGAGCTTTAGATTTTCCAGGTTGTCTGGCACAGATATCGGGATATTGTCCATAACCACATCCTATCTATTTAAACTGAGATCTATACTCCTCCCTCAAACTCCCCATCCCAGTAAGTTAAAAAGGAATTATAAGCATTCGTAATGGTAACAATTTCCAGCATGGGCTCTCCTGAAGCGGGTCTCGTGGGACAATGACAAAGCTTTTTGTCAGTCTGGGTGGAATCTAGGTTGGTTCTCTCAGTCTGTCTCCACCTCATTTCTCCTGTCTATAAAGTGGGGATGAGACTATCGTGTGCACGTCATTGTCTCATGAAAATATCAAATCAGACAGTGTCTGTGAAAACACATCGCAACTGTCCAGTGCTGGGCCGGTACGTGTGGTCGAGCAGGGGTTGTTTCTTCCAGGGCCCTGCCAGAACGGAGGCACCTGGGACGGGCTCAAGTGCCAGTGCCCCACCCAATTCTATGGAAAAAGCTGTGAGAAAGTGTACCCCATCATCGACATAGGTAAGCGGGACCCCAGGGCCTTCCCCTTGCAGCGCTGTGCTCAGCCTCCACACCAGCACCGTTCCCGCCCCACCTTAGTGCGTGGCTGGGAACGTGGCCTCTTCTGGGCCATATTTTTTTACCCAGTGGTAAGACAGTGAAAACATTAAAAAGTGAATAAAACAAGAAGATGTATTTTGGAACAAAATGCAAATTTGGCACAGAATTTTGTCATAAAATACACTCAGGGCAGCAGAAGGCAAAACATGTGGAATTCTCTAAGCCATTATGAGACCCAACATCCCTTGGTCTCCATCCCTAAGCCACGAGGAATGCAGTGTGTGTCCCCCTCCCTCCAGGGGCACTCTGGGGAGACAGAAGGGTAGGAGCAGGGAGCAGGGGAGGCCCAGGGTGGAGATGCTGGGGGTGCGGTCTCCTGGGGCGGGAGCACAAGGGACGCTTTGCTCAGTAACTGCTGCTGCTGTCCACCCCGCTCAGGGCAACCGCCGAAGACAGTCTCTGCCCTGGTGAACTTGACAGTGACAGTGACCAGTGAGGTGTACACCATTGCACTACAAAACCGGTCTTCCGAGGAATTCCAGAAGTTCAATGAGACTTTCACAAAACAGGTAAGACTGGGAGAGCAAGTCCCCTTGGCCACTCAGTCCCTCCTGGGGGGAGTCCGTAGGGGTTTAGAAAGCAGCTGAGGGCCACTCGCTTGCTAGACACATGCAAGCTTCTCAGCTCCCCCGTGTCCTCAGGACTTGCCCGTGAGGGAAGTGAAAGATGAAGCAAGCTCCCACCTGAGGCTGTGGGGGCCAGGGGTGGGGCTGGTTTCTGGGAAGCGACCACTACATTTGGCCAGTGTGCTACCTGCCAGCTAGGGGTGCAGACAAAGACAAGACAGTGGGACAGGAAAGTCACCCTCCACCCTCCTGACCTTTTCCTGACAGAAAAGCCTGTCAGGCCCCCAGGTGGGACCTCTGGGATGACACAGTGGCCCCTTGTCTTTCAGATGAATATTGCCTACCATGGGATCCCTGAGTATGATGGGGTGAACATCGTAAGTCTGACGTGAGTATCTGAGGCTCGTAGGAAGAGGGTCTCCGGAGCAGGAGCAATAGCCATAGTTATAAAGGCAACTGTAACTATGTCTCCTGGGCTAGTCTGCTAGGGTTGCTATAACAGAGTACCACAGACTGGGGGGCTTAAACAACAGAAGTTTATCCTTCACTCTTCTGGAGGCTGGAAGTCCAAGATCAAGGTGGTGGTGGGCTTGGTTTCTGCTGAGGTCTCTCTCCTTGGTTTGCAGATGGCCGCCTTCTCGCTGTGTCCTCGCATAGTCTTTCCTCTGTGTGTGAACTTCCCTGCCGTCTCTCGTGTGTTCAAATTTCCTCTTCTTATATGGACACCAGTTGGATTGGATTAGGGCCCACCCTGACAGCCTCATCTCTTTAAAGGCCTTATCTCCAAATACAGTCAGTCTGAGGTTCTGGGGGTTAGAGCTTCAACATATGAATTTGGGAGGGACACAATTCAGCCCATTACACCCCCCCAACAATAATTTCACATACATTTTCCCATTGAAATCTTATAACGGCCCTATGAGGGAGGCCAGCAGGATTGTTCCCACCATGCAGCTGAAAAAACTGAGACTCAGAGAGATGTAATGACTTGCTTGAGGGGTCGGTTATAGAGTGGCAGGGCCAAGATTCAAATAGAAGTCCCATTATGTTAGGGACAGACTGACAAACCAGAAAACCTGGAAGCTACAGCTTGCATGATGGACACCCCAATAGTCTCCAGAGATGAAGCTCAATCATTTAGCGTGAGATGGGGAAACCAGGACAAAAAGGGCTTCCGAGGCCACAATCTTCCTGTATTCACTTCCACTCACCTATTCTATTCTGTCCCCACAGAATCTTTCCCTTATTGTCGACCCCAACTTTGTGAAACCCTTTGAATGGTGCCGGCTGACAGGGCTTGCATGGGTCCCTCACCATCCAGGGGGAAGATCTCTTCTCATGGTTTATCAGAGTCATGATCGATAATTTTCAAAAGGAACTTAACAATCAATAGGAAATGGAATGGCACAAAAACTACAGAAAAACAACGAGAGTCAAACAGCCTCTGTCCATCTTTCTGTCTCAATTCTGTCTAACCCTGAGGGCTGGCTGTTTAGCTCAGTTGGTTAGAGTGGGGTGTTGGTAGCACCAAGGTCAAGGGTTCGGAACCCTGTACTGGCCAGACGCCACAAAACAAAACAAAGCCCACTCATGCTTATCTAACACTGACTCTGTAGGGCTTTCTTTTGTCCCCTTGGTGGGGGTGGGGGTCTGTAGGGTCAGTTCTGATCCTTATTTTCAAAGGAGAGGGGAACAGAGGGCTCTTGAGGCACTGAGCCTGTGGCCTTACGTTTCTGGTCTCAGCCTGTGCCTGACAGTTTCCCGGGGCTGTCCTCCCTGGGTTGGCCCACCACAAGCCCCCTGTGAGCCCTGTAGTGATCAGGTGTACACCCCGTGTTTCCATCTACTCCATCTGCCCAGGCCAGATGGAGGAGGAGCCGGGCTCTGAGGGCTACTGGAAAATCCCCAGCAGGAAAGTGATCCTCGCCCAGAGAGCAGCTCCAGAGAGGTCTGGGAGTGGGCAGATTAGAAGTGAGAGTCATCCACTGCCATAGCAAGGAAGGAGGGGCTCTGGAACCATCTGTCTGTCCAGCCCCCAACTGTGCAGATGAGGAAATTAAAGCCCCGTGAGGCCCAGTGACTGGTGCATGGTCATACTGCTGTTTAAGGCCACTGCCAGGGTTTTACTTCCATCTTCTAACTCCTAGGATGTGATGCCTTTATAAGAGGCAGGAATGAAGCCTGGGAGATGCCCCAGGCCCACCACCAAGTGCGCTTCTTGGGAACGTCACTTTCTTATTGTGGAAGTTGGCCTTGAACGAAAAGATCTCCCGATCCCTTTTAAATCTGATGTTATTCTATGAGTGGTTCTAATTATACTATTCTTTATGTTATATTGTATATATTATTTAGATAACAATATGACATCCTATATATTGTTCTATTATTCTACGTGTTAGTTTAATTCTAATGTTCTCCTATGAGTATCTCCCCCAAATCTATTTATGTTTAAGGCTCTGAATGTAGCATTAAGGAGAAAGAAAGGAAAAGAGAGTGCCTCTGTCTTCCAGTGTTTAGGAATCTTGGATTGTGATCATAGGAAGGCTGGGCTTTCACTCTATTGTTAAACCCAGAAAATGCTTATTCCTGTGCAAATAACCCCTTCCCTGGTGGGAGAGAAGCAATTTGCATTCTGGAATACAAGCTTGTGGACATAAAGGGATTTCCATTCTTTTTTGTAAACACAGAAGCTCCACCCTCTAACTGGGGGTTCAAACCGAGAAGAGGAAAATGTGTGGTGGGCTGTGCTATGGGCTGCGACATTTGACGTTTGGAGGCCGCTCTTCTGACGGCACTGCCTGTGACTCCTGAGTCCTAAGCAGACTAAGTCCTAAGGCTTGGGAGAGACTTTTGGCTGGACTTTTAACCTTTCAGGTTTCAGACAACATTTTAGAATTGATAAAAATGTGTGCAATTAGAAAAAAATGCATGTGTGCACCTTCAGATTTTTGCATAGTCATAAGAGGATGACAGACCTCCTGCAGTCCTCCCTAGGGAGTCCTGACCCCTGTAAGAGGCCCTGCTGTGACCTGACCTCCTACTTCATGGCCTGAGACCCCTTCAGGACACCTTGCCAGGGCCTGCCCAGTCTCCTGCTTGAATACGTCGAGTGACAACACAAGGATGGCCTCCTCCAGGGTCCCCATCCCTCTGTCGCCCGTCTTTATCTGCTGAGCCTTCCCTGGGCTTCTGAGAGCCTGACCTTTGCAGAATTGTTCTCTTATGTGTAGGCCATTATATGAAGTCTAACAGTGAAGTGCCTGGAACAGAGCACTCACCCGCAGGTGTAGGGCCATCGTTTTAACCGTCCCCTCCCCCCAGCTCTGCCTTCACATGGGAGCAGAGAGGGCGACGCCTGCCTGGGGCAGGGGTGGGAGAGATGAGTACCAAATCCCACTGTGGGAGGAGACCCACGGATGCTTCTGCTCCTTCTTCAGGGAAGGCAGTGTGGTGGTGGAGCACACGGTCTTCCTCAGCACCAACTACACCCCGGAATTCAAGGAAGTCCTAGACAAGGCCGCCCAGAAGGTGATCGAGAACATCACCTATGTGACCCGAGTGCAAATAGGCGATGTTTATACCTGCAAAGGTAACTGCCCAGGCTTCCAGGGAGGGAGGAGAGGGGCCTTCAGAGAATTTTCTCCCCCACAACATCCCCCGGCCCATGTTGCTGCTGGGGTGGGGTAGGGGAGTAAGGCAGATGGAGAGAGGGGGAGAGCACTGGGATCCAGGAATCAGCCCCGAAGCCAAGCCTGGCAGATTCCAAGAGAGCCTTGGAAAGGAGGATGCAGAGCCAGGTACACACGCAGGCCAAGTCCCGTGCGGCCAGTATTCAGGGGAGTCTGCTGGAAAGTGAGGACTGGTGTGACTTGTTACACAGCGATTCTTCTACGCACCGTGAACAATGTGGGGATCTTGGTGGGGGAGGGCGGTTATGAGAAGAAAAGGATGCAGGAGGCACAGGACCCTTGGGAGGTCCCCGTTCTGGGGACCTGAGGCTGGCACTCCACTTCTGCGGGGACCCACCTCTCTCTCACACACGCCTCTCAGCACCGCCCACCCCCCATGATGCCAGCAAGCTTGTTGTAAGGAGTTTTGTGTGTCTCCTTCACAGATATAATGTGTTTCAATGTCAGTGCCACCGAGGTGCTAAATGTTGTTATTGACTATGATCCTGAAGGTAGGTGATGCCAGTGGCTTTGGGAAGGGCTGGGGAAGTGGGGGAGCCAAGGAAGAGCGGGAGCAGTGGTCCCAGCCCCTGGTGACAGCCGCTCCTCCATGCCCCCTCAGAGGAATGCAAGAAGTTGGCTGGGCAGTACGCCGACTACTTCTTTGTGGAGTACAAGGACGGAAACCCATACTGCATCTCCTCCTGCGCATCTGACTTCACGACCTCCATGGACTGTAATGCCGGCGAGTGCATGGTGGAGCTCAGTGGCCCCCGGTGCTAGTGAGTGTCCCCCCTCACATCCCCAGCCTTCTTCTCCTCCCCTCAAGGCATTGTCCGGAAGCCAAGGTTATAGGACTGAGTCCTCAATGCATCCAGCCACAAAGGAATTGGGAAGGAGGGGCATGGACAAGCGCCAAGGCCAGGTCCAGAACAGGCTGAGAACAGCTCAGTAGCTGCCCTCCTGGTGTCCACCCTGTGCTGAGCAAGGTGGACGATGGTGACAAGCTCCCAGAAGGAAGAAGAAAGGCCCCAGCCGCAGGAAGCTCCCAGACCGACAGGGAAGACAGGGCCTCCCTTCCAGGGAGAGAACATGCCCTGCTGGTGACATAGAGAAAGAAGGCCACACACCTGTATGGGGAGGGGGAGAGCCTGTAAAGCTGAATCGCAGAGGTAGGAAAGCAAAGAAAGGCACCGCCACCAGAAACTGCACCAAAGAGAGAGAGCTGGAGCACCAGGTGAGGGGGAGGGGGCCACACATGCGTGAAGGTCTGAGCAGTTATCCTGGGAAGGCTTCCTGGAGGAGGGGGTCACAGGCTGACATGGGCAGGAAAGGCACAGGGCTTAGAGAGGGCATCTCAGGGGAGGAAGAGCTTCACAGGTGGAATGAGAGCTCCGGATCAGGGATGGGAGATGGCTTTTTCTGATACAAAGGAGGGCTGAAAATGAGGACAGTAAATGGGTGGGTGGAAAGGTTGTTGCTGTGGGGTCCTCGAGTCCTTGGGGCGCAGCCGAGGGAAGCCCCAGGGTTGGGCTAACTCTCCCAGGTCCTGGTTGCCACTGGAGGTAAAACCTAAAGGTATTGGGTCCACGTAAGGACCAGCTCCGTGGATGCTGGACGTCATCTCCTCTAGCCGCTCGGTGCTCCGTGCTCTGCACGCTGGCAATCTCTTCTTCACTTTCTCCTCGTTAAACACCCGTGAGGAGGGCCCAGTGCTGAGGCTAATGCTGACTCTGATATCTCTCTCCCACCTCATCCTTCTTTCGCATCTCAGCTGCCTGACCTCGGACACTCACTGGTATAGCGGAGAAACCTGCCAGTGGAGCATCAGGAAGACCCTGTTGTATGGGCTCCTGGGGGCAGCGGCCGGGGTGCTGCTGATCATCCTGGCCATCCTCCTGGTGTTTGCCTGTCGCTCCAGGAGACAGCGGGAAAGGTGAGCTGCTCCCACCTGCTCTTCCATCCTCCAGTTCCTCCTCCTTCTCTGATCCTGCTGTCTTCAATCATGCCATCCTCCAGGCGGACAATGGGGAGCTGAAAGCAGGGACGTAGCTTCTCCCTGGGTCCTTGTCCCTGTTCTCTGATCATAATGGGTTTTTCTGGTGTTTCTATCAATAGGCAAAAGTCCAAAGTGTCTCATTTGTACCAATGGCATGAAGAAGGCAGTGGACCAACCCCTAGGACCTTCCAAAATGTTGGCTTCGACATCGGTGAAGGTATCAGCCATGCTCATGGGACTCAGATGGCTAACAGTGTGGAAACACACGTGGGAAGACACCAGGGCTTAAAGGAGCAAAGGCATTCAAAGCCCAATCTCCACGGCTGGCTCCTGCAAGACCCTGGATGGGGCAAGAGCATGGGCATAGCACGACTAAACCACCGGGAGGCCTGGGTTGCCTGATGGTGGTAGATTTCTCTAGAACCCAAGACTGTGCCTACATAGACATAGACTAGTGCCTAGGAGTGGGTGAGCTCATTAACTGGCGAGACATATCCCAGTAAAGAGATTAATGTTCGATTTTGTTAGGTTAAATGTACAGTTAAAATTTCTAGAAACAGAGTTTTTAAATTCCAAATAAGGGGAAGATTCGAATGAGGAAAAGGTCCAGTCAATTTGCAAAAAGGCAGGAAAGGGGGAAAGAGAAAAGGGTAAGATAGATAGAAAGCACAAAATAAGAAGGTAGAAAGTAACATGAATGTATCAGTAATCATAAGTGTAAGTGTATTAAACACTCCAGTTCAAAGAGTGGATTTAAAAATCTAGCTCTTTTCCATGAATGAGTGGCAAATGAAAACAGAAACACAGAGGAAGGATAAAAGCAAAAGTATGGAAAAAGCAAAACAGAAACAAAGTGTCTGGCATTCTGTATGTAGCTATATTCATTGTAGGCAAATAAAGTTTAAATTGAAAAGAATTACTAGAGATAAAATGACAAACACTGGAAAATGGCTTACTCTAACTTGTCTGCCCTGTTAGTACAACTTCAAAATACATTTTTTAAAAAAATTGACAAAGCTACAAGAAAAAATTGACAAATCCACCAACATGGTAGGAGCTTTTAAAAACACCTCTCTTAGTAATCGATCTATCAAGCAGACAACAAGTAATCAAGGATTTAGAACTTTTGTACAAAATAATTAACAGCCTTCACATAATACAGAATGCCTGATTCAACAATGCACTGGTTACAAGAGTCTATAGAAAAGTTATAAGAATGGCCATATA
>NW_007731578.1:21764-29512 GCF_000696425.1 Galeopterus variegatus
AATGAGGAAAAGGTCCAGTCAATTTGCAAAAAGGCAGGAAAGGGGGAAAGAGAAAAGGGTAGGACAGATAGAAAGCACAAAATAAGAAGGTAGAAAGTAACATGAATGTATCAGTAATCATAAGTGTAAGTGTACTAAACACTCCAGTTCAAAGAGTGGATTTAAAAATCTAGCTCTTTTCCATGAATGAGTGGTAAATGAAAACAGAAACACAGAGGAAGGATAAAAGCAAAAGTATGGAAAAAGCAAAACAGAAACTAAGTGTCTGGCATTCTATATGTAGCTATATTCATTGTAGGCAAATAAAGTTTAAATTGAAAAGAATTACTAGAGATAAAATGACAAACACTGGGAAATGGCTTACTCTAACTTGTCTGCCCTGTTAGTACAACTTCAAAATACATTTTTAAAAAATTGACAAAGCTACAAGAAAAAATTGACAAATCCACCAACATGGTAGGAGCTTTTAAAAACACCTCTCTTAGTAATTGATCTATCAAGCAGACAACAAGTAATCAAGGATTTAGAACTTTTGTACAAAATAATTAACAGCCTTCACATAATACAGAATACCTGATTCAACAATGCACTGGTTACAAGAGTCTATAGAAAAGTTATAAGAATGGCCATATACAAGGCCATAAAACAAACTCAACAGATTAAAAAAAAATTACTTAAATCAGACTTCAACATTCAGCCATAAAAAGTAAGTTAGAAATCAGACCTCTTCAACATAAAGGGGCTGGTTGGGTAGCTCAATTGGTTAAGGTGTAGTGCTGAGAACACCAAGGGCCAGGGTTCAATCCCTATACCAGCCAGCCATCAAAAAAAAAAAAAAAAAAAAGTCAATAACAAAAACATTTCTGAAAAAGAAAAACAAAAATCCCATATCTCTGGAAAAATTTTTAAAAGTTTCTAAACATGGACCAAATAAAAAATCATAATGGAAATTAGGAAATACTTGGATCTGAACAATAAAGAAAATATTTGGTATCAAAACTTGTGGGATGCAGCTACAGCTGCACTAGGAGGGAAATTTATAGCCTTAAAATGCTTGTATAGGGAGCTGCTGGGCTTGGGTAATTTAGGTGGTCTGTCACATATTCAATGGTTTTCAGTTTCCTGGGAGTGGGAATGAACCCTCTCACCCTCCATTTGGTAGGATAAAAGCTTGTCTCCCTAACTGCCTGTTTCTTTGGGGCTTTTTCTCTTCCTAGAACACAGGGGTTCCGTCCATCCAGACTCCATCTATAGTAACTTCCAGCCCTCTCTGAGCCACATAGACCATGAAAAAAAGGTAAGAAGGGCCGGGATGAAATTCTTGCCTTCTCTTGTCCTGAGACCCCGTCTCCCCTCCTACATGGTAGGACCCTCAGGAAAGTAAAGCCACATTTACAGTTTGTGGGTCCAGGTGATTATCCCAGGTCTACACTGCCAGGAAATGGGCCTAACTTAGCGAGGGGGGTGGCAGGTGGGGGAGGAGAGCTGGGCAGCAAGGTGTAATCCATCTTCCCTCCACCCTTGAGGCTTAGGGCTCTGTGGCTCCCTCCTCCACCTTAAGTATGTCCTTGATGGCCGATTTACATAGTTATTTTCACTTTTAAGCATACATAAAATTTAAATAACAGTGCAGTAAATACTTACATACCCCATCTAGATGAACAATGTTTTACACGTTGCCATATTTTCTTTCTTCCTGTCTATTTAACTATTCACCAATATTTGCTGATCCATTTGGAAGTCAGTTGATCTCTAAACACTTCTGCACACATTGCCAAATACCGTTATTACACCCAGTGAAGTGATAGCAATTCCACAATATCATCTGATATTGTTTTTCCAGTTAACCCAAGGACATCTTTTATTACTAGCCTTTTCAAATGTGGATACAACAAATTTCACTCATTGACTTTTGTTATGTCTCTTTGGTCTTTTAATATAGAACTGGCTCCTACCTTTATATATATATATATATTTGAATCTAGGATGGTTGTTTTGAGGAATGTCGCACACTCCAGATTTGTCTGATTATCTCCTCATGATGTCATTTAAGTTGTCCCTCAATCCTCTGCATTTCCCATAAACTAGAAGTTAGGTCTAGAGATTTGATTAGACTCTGCTTAAACATCTTTATTATGTCATAGATAATGCTATTGCATCAAGAGGTATGTAATGTCAGGTTGTCCTGCTATGATTAAGGCCAAGATTGGTCACTTGGATAAGTGGTGACTACTCCCTGATTACCCCTTTAATATTATTTCAACTGGATGGATATTTGAGGGCAGAAGAAATACCACGTGTGATTGGCTTCAGGCGCTGTACTCCCTGGAGAGACCCTTGGGACAAAGGTGAAATCCCTACCCAAACCGCCCATAAGCCCACCTGACAGGGAGGGGAAGGCTCACTTGGTTTGTGTGAGCCTCCAGGTAATAGGACAAGTTCTAAGCCAAGCACTTCTGCAGTTCCAAGCCTCTTATGCTTCCAAAACCCAGCCCTCATCTAGTTCTATCTCTCTTTTCAGACTGAAATTCAGAGGCCTCAGGTGTTCTTGACAGCACTGTAAGGCAAAGGCAATTGTGCACGGAACCTGTGAAATCTGGGAGTGAGAAGATTCCAGTTCAGCTAAGCTTGATGGAGCATCCTCAGGTGTTCTTGACAGCACTGTAAGGCAAAGGCAATTTTGCACGGAACCTGTGAAATCTGGGAGTGAGAAGATTCCAGTTCAGCTAAGCTTGATGGAGCATTTTCCCATGGAGAGCACTGATGAGAAATGATCTCTGTACTTATCAAGAAGGAAGAGGACAGAAACAACAGCGCTGAGAAACTTTCAAATAGAAACCCCACAGAAGCTCTGGTGGGCTTGTCATGACATCAGGCGAGGCTTCCTGCTCATTGCCAGAGAGGTTCCTCCTCTCTTTTTCAGCACCAAGGACAGTGCCCCACCCCGATTTATTTACACCTGTGACCTCTTCAACGCTGGACCGCACTTTGTCTTTTATAAAATATTCCTGTATAAATTATGGCATCCCATCATGAAACCACCTATTTTTAAACCTATAGCATTTATCTTTGGGTGTATAAGATTATGACTATTTTTTAAGTTCTTATATTTATGGGTTCTGAGTTTTCATTAGTAAATATAATAATATATATTTGTAAAAGCAATTTTGTTACCATTTTCATGGTTCTCAGACCTTCCTTCAGTTGCTGCCCTACACATGCTCCTGCACCTCACCTGCTGGGCCCTCTCTCCTCCTCTCCTCCACGACATAGGGTCTGATGAGTTTGGGCCTCAAGATGGCAAGAGGGAGATCTGCAGCCAGGAAGAGTTCCCCTCCCTCACCTTCTCCAGGAGCACTCGCTGGCCCCCGAGATTGCCTGGGGCAGCCCCAACCCCAGCACACACACATTCACACCAGGCAGGAACTCACTTCCTAAATCAAGAGGACAAAGTTCTCTGCGTTCTCCTTCTGGATCTGAGCTTGTGTTTTTCCCCCCAACAGATCTGAAGAGATGGAGTCCTGGGGCCTATTTCCAGCTTTCTCATTAACTCCCTGGGTTAAATTTGGTGAAATCTTTTGACCATTTTAGCTCACTCTCAGTCTTGCCTTCTGCCAAATAAGGACTAGGTTGTTTCCAAAGTCCCCTTCATCACCGTCAATCTTAACATTTTTAGGATGATTTATCACGATTCCGGCCCTGCAGCTCAGGCTTCATTTTGTTCTAGAAGGTCTCTCCCACGGGCCTCCCCACAATCTTCATCTCAGACACGGCCTACACTCTGCTGCCCCCTCATGGACACTCTGAGCACCTGCAGTCACCGTTCAGCTCAGCCATTCCCTCCAGACCTCCCCTGAGAGAAATCTTTAGCCTACCCTTGGTTCATTCCCTTATTTGCCATCAAAACCCTCAGCTCCTAAAACTGGGCTGAATCCAGATGTCTTTACTTTCAGATCTGCCTCCTACCTCCCACAGGCCCAGATACTCATGGCCATGGGAGGGGGCATTTAATTAATAGCACTGCACCCCCACATCCCATCTGCAATTGCATTATCCACCTCAGCACCTCCCTGCACTCTCCTTCCATCTGCTCAATAGAGAGGCAGGATAGAGCATCCAAACACATAGGCTGCCCAGGTCCAATTCTTGGCAAGCTATTTAGTGCCTGGGTGAGCTTGGGAAAGTCTTCTTCTCCCTGGACCTCTGTTCTCTCTTCTGTAAAAACTGAGTGATCACTGACCATGTGCCAAGCACTGTTCATCAGCCCCCAGTCTACAAGCGAGGGCAACTGAGGCCAAGAGACACCCAATAACTTGCCCAAGATCATGCAACCAGAGGACATGAAGCCAGGATTACACACCCAGGAGTCTGTAGCCCAGCCTGTGTTCTTTTTTTTTTTTTGTCTTTTTTCGTGTCCGGCAACGGATTGCAACCCTCAGTTGTCGCGCCCGTACCGGACCGGGACCGGCAACGGGATCGCAACCCTTGGTGTTGCACCCGCACCTCGCTCAGCCAGTGAGCGGGAACCAGTCTGTATGTGGGATCCGAACCCTCGGTGGGAGCACCACCACGCTCTCAAGCGGCACACTGTAGCAGTGCGCCACCGGGCCGGCCACCCAGCCTGTGTTCTTAACCATCAGTCAGTCACATGTCCTCCCTGTGGGGTCACTTATGGGATTAACTGGGTTAAAACATGCAAAGTGCTTGAAACAAAGCCTGACACATAAAAAGTTTTAAAAGAAAGAAAGAGGAAGAGAGAGGACATTAGCTCTTGTTACACTGGCTTCCTTCTTCACAATTCTCTCTCCAGCAGCCCTTTATTTAAGTCTCTTCTTCCTCCTCAACCTCCAACCATAGAAGAGTGCTGGGTTGGATTGGGAGCAGGATGAAAGGAAGGCCCTGTCACTTTGCAGAAACAGGGAAATCCAAATGCACCGAGATGCATAAGAGACGTTTGGAGGTAGATACACTGGTGCACGGAGAGGAGGGTCCGACGAGGGCTCAAAGGCAGAGAAGAACTTGGGGACCACACCTCTGGGCTTACCTGTGACACCTGCATTGTCACTCACAATCATGCAGCTCCACCTGCCACTGCTTGCCCTTCAGTGCTGCTCCTGCCACACCCTGGGGGTCTGTTCATGGGCATCACCTCAGGCCACCCACTGCTCCCACCTGCTCTCTCTCGGACCCTGTCCTACTGCTATCACACCTTCCAACTGCAGCCCACCATCTCCTTCCTGATTATGCCACTCACCTGCTCCAAACACCGATGCCCCCACCCTCTTCAAGTAAAATCCAGACTCCTCAGCATGGTTTTCTAAGTCCCTGGAATTGGGGCACTCCTTCCCTCCAGGCCCCATCTCTCCCTCCACCCACGTCCCCACTGCATGGATTGCTGAACTGCGACCCTCTCTGCTCTGCAGCTTCTTCACCCTCCTCTTCCTACATCTTCCTTTCTAGAATCTGACCCATCCTGCAACTCCAATTCCACTTGCTCAGGAAGCCCTCTCTGACACAGCCCTTCACAATTAGTCTCACTCATAACTTTGCAACACTGTTATGTGTATTTCCCATGTCCCATTCATCCTTTCCCCTTCTCCACTCAAGGGCAAGGATGGAACTTTGTTCCCCTCCATCCCCCACAGTGCCCAACACAGTGCGTTGCGCATAGAGGACGCTACTAATGCTTGTTAAACTTAATTGAATCAAGGCTCATCACCACCACATTTTAAAAAACATCTCTGATCACTTTCATCCTGTCCTCCTCTCACTTCTTTTGGGCTTGTATTAACAAGACATAATCAGATTCTTACTTTTCTCTCATTGCTTGTACGTGCTTATCTTTGAGCCTATGGAAAGCCCCAAGCCCTGTGGGCCAAAGAGCCCAGCTCAGGCCGGGCAAGCCATGGGCTCTCATACATCCTGGGTTCCTCTTTTCTTTTCCTCCCATGGCCATGCCTCTCCTTTTCCAGAAGGGATCAAGACGAAAGGAATGGTCAGCAGAGCTTGTTTTCCCATCCTGGGGGACCCTGAGTTTGAGAATAAACACAGCATCCTGATTTTTCTCCTTCTGCTTCTCCAAGTCCTTTCATGTCATTCTCAGTCATCAGACACCCTGGGGGTAGGGCAAGTAAGAAATGAGGCTGGCAGTTCAAGGACCATCCCCTGACAAATAAAGGAAGACCAATGCCACTGGCCCACCCTCAAAATGTGTACAAGTGAGGGAAATGACCTTCCAAAGTGTCTTGTACAATTTGGATCTCTTGCAGGCAGATTATAATATGGCCGTCTGGATGACAGTCAGGGTTTTTGCATTTAGAACCCTGGAGATTGTGCTAGACCTGCGAAGACATGACCAATTGTGTTTTGCTGCTGAGGGTGATGGGACTCTAGACGTGTTTAAATTTAACCCCCAGGTTGGGCAGGCCTGATTCATCTGCGAGGCTGCTGCAGGTGGGGGAGCCGCCGGCTTCCTAAGCCAGGCTGCCGACAAGAGGAGGGACTCACAGTGGAGCCAGGCAGCTAAGGAAATTTACTGGTGGTGTAGCCAGGGAAAGTGGAATTGAACTTGGGTGATAATCAGCTTGATTAGCTCAGTGCCTCCTGGAGGGAGTCGAGGGCAGAAGGCAGTGCTGGGGAGGAGGAGGCGGACAGGTCATCTGGCATCAAGGTGGATCCCAGGAGCTGAGGTTTGCTAAGATCAAGAGCAGCATGGGCCCAGAGGAGTGCATGGAGCAGCAAACCCAGAAAAGAATAGTCCAATGTCCAATCCTGGGAGCAGGGTGGGTCCAGAGCAGTCACCAGGCTGGAGGCTGGGAGCAGGTAAGTGCAGGCATGAGGGGTGGGGAAGGACTGTGGGCCAGACCAGGGTGCCCATAGCACCTCCTTGCTGGGTGCTGGTGGAAGGGCAGGCTCTGTCCAGTTAAAGGCTCAAGATCTGCCATCAGCAACCCCCCTCTTCAGGTCCCAAAGAGATTCGGCCTCTGCTGGGTGAGATGGAGCATGTGGCAGAGGTCACTGGCTTTGGTCTTGGTGTAGGCCACCAGGTTCTTATAGGGTGACCACAGGAACCCCTGGAGCTCTGGCTTGTGAGATAAAACTGCAGCCTTCTGGCCTGGCACTCCATTTGCAAGGGCACTTCAAAAAGTTAGGGGAAAAATACAAATAATAGATAGTATGAATCATTCCACGAACTTTTTGAAGACCCCTCATATATAGGATTCAAACTTTGACTCTTTGGAATGAAATCCTGTCATTTGCAGCAACACGGATGAGCCTGGAGGACATTATGTTAAGTGAAATAAGCCGGCACAGAGAGACAAATATGGCATGTTCTCACTCATAAGTGGGAGCTAAAAGAGTTAATTTCACAGAAGTAGAGAGGAAATGGTGGTTACAGAGGATGGAAGGGGGAGGATAGGGAGAGGTTGGTTAATGAGTACAAAAATATAGTCAGATAGGAGGAACAAATTCCAGTGTTTGACATCACAAACGGGTGACTACAGTTAACAATAATTTGTTGTATGTTTCAAAATAGCTAGAAGAGATTTGAAATGCTCCCAACACACACACAAAAATGATAAATGTTTAAGGTGATGTATACACATTGTATACATGTATCAAAATATCAGATGTACCCCATAAATACGTACAATTATGTATCGATTTAAAAATAAATAAGTAAATACATTTTTTTTTCCTTTTTGTCTTTTTTCGTGACCAGTAACGGGATCGCAACCCTCGGTGTC
>NW_007731578.1:30341-32018 GCF_000696425.1 Galeopterus variegatus
ACCCTCGGTGTCGCGCCCGTACCGCGACCAGCAACGGGATCGCAACCCTCGGTGTCGCGCCTGCACCGTGCTCAACCAGTGAGCAGACCGGTCTCCATATGGGATCCGAACCCTCGGTGGGAGTGCAATTTTTAAAAGTTAGGATGGCCCTAAATTTGAATCTTTGAGAAAAGAGGCTCCATAATGTCAGGTGAGAACTGAGGGATAGGCCACTGATGGCCCCCGCCAGGTGGAGTCATCCCCAGACTCCCCAAATTGTCCTGATTGCAGTAATAACTCAACGATCTGCGAGCCCTCGGTGTATGCTGAGCCCAGTGCCCAGCAGTGCACGTGCATTAATTCAGAGCTTCCCACCCAGGTAGCCCAACCCAGCCCGTCCTGAAAGGGTTACAGGTGTGCAGAGAGTGGGAGCCCCCAGCCCTGGTGCCACCCAGCTAGGCTTGCCAGTGGCTGGTACCCCACCCCCATGTAAACTATTGTCTCCAGCATGACCGATGCAATCATGTCTCACATGCACTTGGCATGAGAAAGGGTTGAAAGCACAGAATTATTTTATTTCATCCTCATAACAACCATATGTGGTGGGTACCTTTATCTCCTTTGTACAGATGAGGAAACTGAGGGGTTAGTGGCTTGCCTGAGATGGCCCAGCTAGGAAGGGGCAGACTTGTCCTGGGCGTGTGTGATTCCAAAGCTTTCTCCCAACACACACACACACACACACACACACACACACACACACACGAGGATGGGTGTTCTCTACCTGTCCGGGGTAGGCCTCTTTCAACAGCACCGGAAGTATCTCTTTCTATGCCACAGGGGTGGACCAGACGGAGACAGAAGAGACCACACTCCTGGGCTTTCTCATGCCCAAGGTTGAGGGAGAACCTTCCTGGGGAGGCTGTTTCTCCTCATCTCCTTCCTTACCGGGACAGGATGTCTGCACTGCTGAGACCCAAGTTGAGAACATCCAGGCCTGGGACTTAGTCTAATAGGTCACAGATCCTCAGCAGCATCAACCACCCTGATTTGATGCTGGAACAGCCAAGGGTTCGCTGGGGCTTTGCTGCTTAAAGCTGGAGGTTTGCAGATGGCTGCCTTCTCGCTGTGTCCACATATGGTCTTCCCCATGTGCATGCCCACCCTGGTGTCTCTGTGTGTCCAAATTCCCTCTTCTTATAAGGACACTAGTCCTATAGTAGGATTAGGCCCTACTCTAACGACCCCATTTTTAACTTAATTACCTCTTTAACGGTCTTATCTCCAAATACAGTCACATTCTGAGGTGCTAGGGGTTAGGGATTCAACATATGAATTTGGGGTGGGGACACAATTCAGCCCATAAAAGCACCTAATATTGACCCACTTTACATATGTTATACCTCATCAGTTGAAGCAAATAAAAACAAAGAAACACAGAATCTGTGCTGGTGGTTGTGAGGAAGGAACCCAGAGGGAGAAGCTGGCATTGCACTTTAGGCTCCTCTGTCCCGGTGACATGCTGTTCTCTCCTAGATTCATGACCTCTTCTTCTAATAACAAAAGAGTTAAGTGTAAAAACCAAGTTAGATGAGTAAACAAATAAGTAAATACAAAATAAATCTATCACAAGAAGGAAAGGGCCGGCCCGTGGCTCACTCGGGAGAGTGTGGTGCTGATAACACCAAGGCCATGGGT
>NW_007731578.1:32340-34160 GCF_000696425.1 Galeopterus variegatus
AAGAAGGAAAGCTGAGCTACAATTGCGCTCTCAGAATGAAAGCAGTGGGAGAGTCCAAGCCAAGTAGCCAAGCCAGGAGACAGATTTCCTCAGGGCAGAGTCCAGGAAGGGGAAGGGAGGCCTGGAAGCCCAGGTGACCAGAGAGAAAAGGGAAAGAGGATTGCTCTTATGATTTCAACCTACAATTCAAAAATTATGTAGCGTTTTTTAAAACTAAATCCCTGTCAAATGAGATGTGGTTTTTAGCCTTTTGTTATTGGTTTTTAATGTTGTTCACAATAGTCAGAGACCATAATCAGGCAGGTCTTCTGGAATTTGCTGAGGTTCCTCATAACCCAGTGCCTGGTCAACATCTGTGAGTGGCCCACGTAAGCTCTTAAAGTATGGGTAGTCTCTGTTTCTTGAGCAGAAAAATAGTCCCCAAAATATGTGTACCTAATGTCATTAGTTCACCAATAGTTTATTCAAATATTTCATTTCCTGATTAAGCTGAAAATAAAGATTTCTTTAGGAGAAAGATATGAAAGTGAAATTGAGATCTCGAGGACCAAAAAGACTTTAAGGCAAAAAGCATTATAACAATATAAAGGACTGATTGCTGTTAATATATGATATCAGTGTTAAGGTAAAAACGTTCAATTTACTGCAAAAATATAACAATTCTAGCATGTATAAATTTAAAATAGGTTAAAATACATAAAGTGCAAACTAGTAGAATTACAAAAAGAAGTGGACACATTTATAAGCTTGGCGAGATATTTACATGTATGAGTGATTAATATATCAAGCAGAAAAAAATTACATTAAGAATATGGGAGAAATGAACAAGACAGTTATAAGACTGAGCTAATGAACATAGATAAAATAACTTCTGGGCCCAGAAATTTAAAGAACATACATTTTTCTCAAGCACACATGAGACATTTGTAAGAACCTACCATGTACTAGTCCATAAAGCATAAAGTCTCTTTATGCATAAAGCATAAAGTCACATCAAATATCAAAGAAGGCAGGAATGAAAACACTAGGTGACCAGTAAGTGGGTCACTGCAGTAGTTCAGGCAAAAGGTGACCATAGCTCCTTCTGGGGCGAGATCGGTGGAGAGGGGAGAAGAGGCTGGATTCTGGATACACTTTGAAGGTAGAGCTGACAAGTTTGCTAATGGACCGGATCCACAATGCAACAGAAAAAGAGGAGTCGAGGACGACAGTGAGATGTTGGGCCTGAGTCACTGGAAGGATGGAGTAGTGTTTCAGAGATGGATGTGTCTAGAGGAGGAGAGAGATCAGGGTGGGATGGGGCAGCTAGAGCTCGATTTGGGTGTGTATTAAGAATGGGAGACCTGTCAGGTCTACAAGTGGAAATGTCCAGTTGGACATGGGTCTGGAAGTCAGGAGAGAGGTCTGGTCTGGAGATGAAGATTTGAGAATTGCCATCCTATAAAGGAAACAACATCATTTAAAGCCACAGGACTGGATGTGATCACCCAGGGAGGAAGTGTGGATGGGGAGGCAGTCTCTAATGTTTAGGATCAAGATGATAGGAGAAACCAGAGGAGGGGTGGCCAGGGAGGTAAGAAGAGAGCCGAGAGAGACAGGAGACCAAGAAGCCAAGAGAAAAGAGTTTCAAGGAGGGAATAATCTCCTCTGTCAAATGCTATGGTCTAATAAAGGGAGCACAGACAAGGTACAGGTCGTTGGTGACCTTTGCCAGGGCAGCTTCCCTGGAGTGTTGAGAACAAGACCCTCACTGGAGTGGGTTCCAGAGTAAAAGGAAAACAAAGTCAGGGAATGATATTTGTAAGACATGTGAGGTCAAG
>NW_007731578.1:34579-36225 GCF_000696425.1 Galeopterus variegatus
CATGGGTCTGGAAGTCAGGAGAGAGGTCTGGTCTGGAGATGAAGATTTGAGAATTGCCATCCTATAAAGGAAACAACATCATTTAAAGCCACAGGACTGGATGTGATCACCCAGGGAGGAAGTGTGGATGGGGAGGCAGTCTCTAATGTTTAGGATCAAGATGATAGGAGAAACCAGAGGAGGGGTGGCCAGGGAGGTAAGAAGAGAGCCGAGAGAGACAGGAGACCAAGAAGCCAAGAGAAAAGAGTTTCAAGGAGGGAATAATCTCCTCTGTCAAATGCTATGGTCTAATAAAGGGAGCACAGACAAGGTACAGGTCGTTGGTGACCTTGAGAACAAGACCCTCACTGGAGTGGGTTCCAGAGTAAAAGGAAAACAAAGTCAGGGAATGATATTTGTAAGACATGTGAGGTCAAGCAAGGGACCAATTTTGTTTTGTTTTAAGATGGGAAATTTGCCAAACGAAGGATCCAGTGGAAAGAGGAAAGGCAATGTTGCAGGAGAGAAAAAAGTACAGAGAGGTCCTTGAGTAAATGGTAGTGGGTGGAACCCAGCATGGCCAACTGAGCCAGGTTGAAGCCTGAGGCAGAGGGACAAATCGACAACACTGATCCTGTCTTTACTTAAAACTGTGACATTATGCTCATTCTGGGCTTTTTTGGCAATAGTTTTCATTTTTAAAAATATTGCATTAAAATACGTTAATCATTAATATACTAATTAAAGTTTATCTCACTAATCAGCGAGATTTTTGGTGCTCCTTTAGATTTTATATCTGAGACCCTAGTGGAAGGAGCAGTTAAAGGAGGAAATGGAATATCTGAGGGAGACTTCCTAGTGTAAAAGGAAAGTCTGGCAGACTCAAGGGGACACAGGGCTTCTGATGACTGGCAGGAGCAACCCAGAGGCTGACAGAGACCTCAGAAAGCTCTGATCTGCTGGGCTTTGTGCCATTCCTATCTCTCCCCAGGTCTCTTGAACTGCTGAACATGCAGGGACATGAGATTGTCTTGGGGTCTTGTAAGAGCCACCGCAGGCACTGATGGGGAGAGTGACCACACAGGAGAGTATTTCCAGAATTAGCCAACGGAATTGGCCAAGAAGGAAAAGACAAGGAAGTAGGTAGTAGCCGTGGCAACATTATGGTTTGCTAGATGAAAGACTGTAAATGCCGGAGGAGGAGGGGCAGAAATGAGTACCCATATGATGTTTAGAAATGAGGATAGGTGGTTTTTATAGGTGACTGGGTGATTGACCATTTCCCAGAGTAGGCAGTCAGCTTTAGCAGGGGACAGAGCTCCCTCTGGTGGGCCTGGGTGGCAAAGACAGCTCAGAGCAGAAGGTGCCGTGGGGTCTGGGCAGCAAGTGTGCCCTGCAACAAGAGAGCAGGAAGAGGAAGGGAAGAGAAGCCAGCAGGGGCAGAGTAGGGTGGTCAGAGGGGGAGGGGCGTAGTCCTAAAGAGGAATGAGTTTTAAGAAGAGAGTGATCACAGTTTTAAATATCAGAGAGGTGGAGTAGAGGAAAGCATAAAAAGAGGCTAATGTCAACCTGGGCTGCAACGTAAATTTTGCTATCACTGGGCATCTGATCCTGGAGCCTTGGCACTGGGCCATAAAGGCTGGGTCTAGGACTGTAATTTTTTTTTT
>NW_007731578.1:37059-50927 GCF_000696425.1 Galeopterus variegatus
CACACTCCCAAGCAGCGCACTGTAGCAGTGCGCCACCGGGCCGGCCCGAGGACTGTAATTTTACTTTCTAATAAATATTATACAGTCTTTTCATTCTGAACTCTTTTGCAGCATAGCTATCTTTAGAATATAATGGTTATTTTTAATGATCCTTGTCTGGGATGCAAATATTGCAAAGTATCCTGTTAGACCTGCATGTGTAGGGAAACCAGAGGGAGTCCAGCAGAAAGCAAAAGAAAGCCAAGGAGCCAAAGACTTGGGTAAAATCGAGAGCTCCAAATATGTTCCCCAACCCCACACACAGGTCACTGGCAGAGGGTGGAAGCCATTGAGCACAATCTCTGCCCAAATCATCGACTGACGATTAAGTAATGTAGACACAGAGGGAAAACGCCAAAGTCAGACTGAAAAACAAAAATCAAATAGAAAAACTAAGCAGAGATATCAATGACCACACACTACTGGAGACACAAAATTCACTGTTTAAGTCCAGTCAAGTTACTAAACAACAACAATAAGAACTCTTAACACCAAAAACTATAAGACATGCAAAGAAACAGGAAATTGTGCCCCATTCTTAGGAAAAAAATGTAGTCAATAGAAACTGATTCTGAGTAGGTCCAGATATTAAATTTAGCAGTCAAATACTTCAAAGCTGCTATTACAAATATTTTCAAGGAATTAAAGGGAATACAATGACGGTGACTTTAAAAATAGGAAATCTCAGCAGAAAAACAGAAACTATTAGAAGGAAGAAGTGAAGGAAGAAGTGAAGAACCAAATGAAAATTCAATAGCTGAAAAATAAAATAGCTGAAATGAAGAATTCATTAGAAGGGCTCAACAGCAAATTTGAGATGGCAGAAGAAAGAATCAGTGAACTCAAAATAGATCAATATAAACGATCCAATCCAAAAAGCAGAGAGAAAGAAGATGGAGCAAAAATTAACAGAGCCTCAGAGACCTGTAGGACAACATGAAGCTCAACAACATATGTATAATGGTGAATCCAGGAGAGAGAGAGAGAGAGAAAGGGGAAGAAAAAATACCCCACAAAAATGAAAGCGACTTTTTCTGTCCATTTGGTGTGGATCTGGCACCTCTTTTGTGAAGCAGCAGCTGAGGACAGTCTAGCACTTGCTGTGATTAAAAAATCCAAGGAAGGAGTCCAGACTGAGAACAAGATGATGTTAATTTGAAGGTGGTGGGGCAGGATGTTTCCATGGTGCAGTTTAAGATTAAGAGTCACTTAAACTCATAGAAGTCAAGAGTTGAATGATGGTTACCAGAGATGGGGAGATGTTGGTCAAAGTGTGCAGAGTTTCAGTTAAACAGGAAGAATAAGTTTTTGAGATCTATCGCACAGCATGTTGACTATAGTTAATAATAATGTATGGTATATTTCAAAATTGCTAAAAGACTAGATTTTTTTTTTTTTGTCAGCTGGCCAATAAGGGGATCCGAACTCTTGACCTTGGTGTTATCTGCACCACGCTCCAACCAACTGATAACTGGCCACCCCTAAGAGTAGATTTTAAAAGTTCACATCACACAAAAAAATAAGTATGTGAGTGATGGACATGTTAATTTGCTTGATTTAATCATTCCATGACGCATATGTATATCAAAACATCATGTTGTATCTCATAAGTATGTACAATTATTATTTGTCAATTAAAAACATATATAAAGTAAAAAAAAAGATTAAGAGCATATACTACTTAGTAAACTAATGAAAGCCTATTTTGGAATAGCAAGATTTGTCAGTGAGGCAGATCAGATTTCTATCTGATGGGCAATCAATTAATAAAATAGACACACCTGCACAGTTGGAACTAAAGGGAGAAGATCCAATTGACGTGTTCCTACAGCAGACAGGAAGTATCTACTGAAAATGGAATCTTGTACTTTATTCCAGAAGAAAAAACACAGACCAAGAATACATTCTCAATGAGAAACTACAACTTGGTTTCACCACATTCTGAACAGTTTTTTCTGTTCTTCCATTTTCCTCTTCCCCATTCCTTTAACGTGCATAAAGTAACTGATGTATGTGCACAAGTATCTTTTTCTTTTTTTTAACTAAATAGCCAATGATATCTTTTCAGTGACATCAGATGGAGACAGAGTAGGCAAAACATACTTTCTGGGAAGATAGTCCTTTACTTCATTAGGAACACACTCATCCAACTCCCATTTTTACATTCCAATAAGTTATTTCCTCTTGCTGTTTAACAAAAAACAACAATAACAAAAAAAAAAAAAATCCTGCATGTCTTATTTGGACAATTTCAATGTTTTTCATTTGTCATTGTAAAATCAAAGACAATTTCATAACTTTTTTTGTATGTAGCTGTTACATGTATGGCAATTATGTCTGTAAGTAACTATATTACTTTAAAAGAAATGTAACTTAGGTAGTTTTCGCTTCAAGTCAATCATTTTGTTCTTTAAATAGATTTATTATTTAATAGTTTTTTAATTAAAACAAAAAGAAATAAGTCCCAGATAAATGTTAAATGAGGGAATCTGTTGTTAGCAGATCTGTCCTACAAGAAATACAGAAAAGGAAGTTTTCATATACATATATATAAGTTTCAAATACAGTTTGAAAAGGAAGAACACCAGATGTAACTCTAAATTCACACCAGATGTAACTCTAAATTTAGGAAGAAGTGTAGAGTAATAAAAATGGTAAATATGTGGGTAAATACAAAAGACTGATATATATCTTTTCTTCCCTTAATTTCTTTTAAAAACAAAATTATTTAAATAATTATTATAACACTATATTGTTGTTTTTTTTAAAAAAATATGTAATATGTTAGACAAAAATAGCAAAAAGAGAGAGGAAATAATGCTATGTTGGTATATTTTATTGGATTTAAGTCAATATTAATCTGAAATAGATTCTGGTAAGTTAAAGTTTCATTTTATAACCCCTACATCGGCTTGAGTAATAATTTAAAAAATATAGCAACAGAGGAATTAAAATAGTACACTAAAATATTTTTAACACAAAATAAGGCAATAGAGAAGGAACAGAGTAACAAGAGATATGAGACAAATAGAAAACAAACAGCAAAGTGGCAGACATAAATATACCCATATCAATAATTACATTAAATTTGAATGAAATAAACACTCTCATCAAAGGCAGAGATTGTTAGACTGGATAAAAAAAGGTAAGTTCCAATTATGTGCTGTCTATAGGAAACCTACTTCAGATTCAAAGGCACAACTAGGTTAACAGTAAAAACAGAAAAATACACCATGCAAATAGTGATCATAAAAAAGCTAAAATGACTATATTAATATCACAACATATGCTAATACTCATATGTAAGAAATGTTTGTCTTAGAGACAAAGAGGGCCATTTCATAATGGAAAAAGGAAGATAAAAAAATTATAAATGTGTAGGCATCTAACAACAGAGTCTCAAAATTTATAAAGCAAAAAACAGAACTGAAAGAAGAAACAGATAATCCAACGATTATAGGTATATTTTATTGGATTTAAGTCAATATTAATCTGAAATAGATTCTGGTAAGTTAAAGTTTCATTTTATAACCCCTACATCGGCTTGAGTAATAATTTAAAAAATATAGCAACAGAGGAATTAAAATAGTACACTAAAATATTTTTAACACAAAATAAGGCAATAGAGAAGGAACAGAGTAACAAGAGATATGAGACAGATAGAAAACAAACAGCAAAGTGGCAGACATAAATATACCCATATCAATAATTACATTAAATTTGAATGAAATAAACACTCTCATCAAAGGCAGAGATTGTTAGACTGGATAAAAAAAGGTAAGTTCCAATTATGTGCTGTCTATAGGAAACCTACTTCAGATTCAAAGGCACAACTAGGTTAACAGTAAAAACAGAAAAATACACCATGCAAATAGTGATCATAAAAAAGCTAAAATGACTATATTAATATCACAACATATGCTAATACTCATATGTAAGAAATGTTTGTCTTAGAGACAAAGAGGGCCATTTCATAATGGAAAAAGGAAGATAAAAAAATTATAAATGTGTAGGCATCTAACAACAGAGTCTCAAAATTTATAAAGCAAAAAACAGAACTGAAAGAAGAAACAGATAATCCAACGATTATAGTTGGAAATTTTGATACTCTGTAGAGCTGCGACTAGGATCTGGAGCGCACAGACCCCTCGAGCCCATTCACAAACCCTTCACATGCAGGTCTATGAGCTAGGTAACTGGACAAAATGTTCCTTGGAGCCTTGATTGAAGAAGGAATAGTCTTTATTCAGCATACATAACACTATGAGCTAAGCAGTCCACAGAGAAACTCAAAAACTCAACTGCTACTGGCAAAGTCCAAAGAAAAACTGAACTGAGCAGCTGCCAGCAGAGTAAACATGCTCTATTGTTAGACGTGAGCTCTCTGCCCCCAGCCTGCTTCACAAACTGCAGAACACACAAAAGTAATAACTAGAAAGATACATGGGTGCACATGCACACTAACTCCACCAACACAACTTGTTTACGAGAAATGTGCTGCTCCACTGCCTACCGAGACCTGAGCCAAGGGAGCCTGACTAAATTATTCTATTTTCCCCACACTCTGTTAATAATTAATAGAACTAGGCAGAGATTCAATTAGAATACAGAATACTTGAACAACACTATTGACCAACTTGACCTAACAGACATACAACACTCTATTTAACAGCAGCAAATTACATATTCTTTTTAAGCACACATGGAGCATTGTCCAGCATAGACCATATGCTAAACCATAAAACAAGCCTCAATAAATTTAAAAGGGTTGAAATCAAAGTATTTTGTCAAATGACAATAAAATTAGGTTAGTAATCCACCACAGAAAGAAATTTGGAGAATCCTTAAATATTTGAAAATTAAACAACATATTTCTTGTTAGGTCTCTGGAACAAAAACCGTGACTTTTAGAAAACCCCCACCCTCCGGTTTTGTTTCTCTAAGTTTTTTTCCTCTAAGTTTCTATCTCCCTAAGTCTCTGTTCCCAGAAGCAGGCTGAGCAAGCTGTACCCAGGCTGTAACATTGTAACTGCTTCCCTCCCTTAGCCCAAGGTTTCTGTCTCCCCAAGTCTCTGTTCCTGTGAACAGGCTGTATCTGGAATGGAACATCAGGACCCTCCTCCTAGGCTAGGCCAGATGCCAATCTTAACCCTATAAAAGAAGACACCCAACTGTCTCTCAGTGCTGCTGCCATTTTTGGCTCATCCTGGCAGGCCCACTTGCCGCTTGCTATTAAAATCTTTTCTTCCTTTACCTGGCTAGTGTCTCCTTCCTCAGTGACCTTACACTTCTAAATAACCCATGGGTCAAAGAAGAAATCACAAGGGAAATTAGAAAATATCTTAAATTTAATAAAAACAAAAACACAAATATCAAGATTGATGGCATACAGCAACAGCTGTGCTGGGGCCAACTTGCATGGGCTTATGAGAGCCAATTATATGTGACTCTCCCCAACTTCATGTTCAGTGACTTCACATTGATAGCTTGAAGTTAACCATAGTGGATTATTTACACCTCAGAAATTTGCAAATGCTGTAAATCAGGGATTTCCCCCTCTGCTCCCAACTTGCATGGGCTTATGAGAGCCAATTATATGTGACTCTCCCCAACTTCATGTTCAGTGACTTCACATTGATAGCTTGAAGTTAACCATGGTGGATTATTTACACCTCAGAAATTTGCAAATGCTGTAAATCAGGGATTTCCCCCTCTGCTCCCTGAAGAGAACATGTAAACATGTACCAGCATACTACTGGAAGGAAGGGAGGAAATAAGGAAGGAAGGAAAGAAGTAACAATTTAGAGGAAACAGAAACTATGTAAGGAAAGGAAAATTAAAACACAGAGAGAGATATAAGAGAAGATATTGATTCCATGAAGTAAAAATATGGTACAAAAAAGAGGAACTGATGAATTAAAACTATGACAGCAGGTTTGAAAAGCATAATAGAAAGTTTGAAAGGTTTAAATTGAGGAAGTCTCCCAAAAACTTGTATAAAAAGAGAACAAAATGGAAAATAAGAGGAGATAAAAATTAAGAGGAGTCGTCCAGGAGATGCAACATCTGAATGAGGGGAGTTCCAGGGGAGGAAGCAGAAAATGGGGGAGAGAACATCAATCAAATACTTGTGGAGAATCTCTTAGAACTCAAGGACATGTGTTGGGAGATCCAAGGAGCCACTAAACACCCAGCACTATATACTCACTGTGAAATTCAGAACACTGGGACACAGAGAACATTTTAAAAGCTTCCGAAGATTACTGGCTCTTGAGAGCTCATTGTTAAATTTTAGGAATTTTGCATGTGGGTTGTTAAGTCATTGGTAAATATGAAATCAGCCACAGCGGGAATATTTACACCATATTTATATTATGGAAATTGGCAAATGTTGCAAATGGGGGGGGCAGTTTACCAGAATATTAATAAAAAGTTAAGTTAATTATGGTATATAATTTACGCAGCCATTAACACTAATAACTACGGAGAATATGTAGAAACATAGAAAATGCTGTGTCAAAAGACAAAATTAACACATTTAGTTATAGATCTAATTGGCTTTTATTCATGATTCATGAATGGGGCAGTCTGGTGGTTAGCTCAGTTGGTTAGAGTGCAGCCTTGTTGAGGCAGGAAAGAACAGGGACTTGCCCCAGGGAGGCTGCTCATAGAAATTCAGGCTGCTCACAGTAACACCTGCTAGCTGCAGTTTAACTACCCTATCAGTCAGCTTACCCTTCTTCAGAGCCCTGTGGTTTTCTGAGCAGGAAACAAAACCACAACCACCAAAAAACCTCTTTTTCCCTTAGAATAGAGCTTACACTTGTAAGAACACAAAAATCCCCCTTTTCCCTCCCTCCTTTTCATGAATATTCCTCTCCTTAGTTAAGATAGGGAAACACCCCCATCCCAGAACAACATCTAAATCCTTCCCTAAGAATTCATGGGGTGCTTCTCACAAGGAAATGCCTATGCACCCTTCTGCATGTACTTTCACTTTGCAATAAACTTTGAATGTGATTGCAACTCTGCTGTGTGAGTTTGGAGTTATTGCGCGTTCCTGATGGGATTCTTCTCCCAGGAAGTCCAAGAATCTGCATCTCTGACATCATTATAACATCAATGTCACAGGTTCAGATCCCCATAACGGCCAACAGCCAAAAAAAAAAATGATACAAACGTGAACGGGGCAGTCTCCACTCTGCAAGATAGAAGGAGCAGTCCCATTAGGTATAGCAGGACAATGGGTTTTGTAAGGGGGGATACAAGGAAACAGAACAATAGAAAAATAACTGGTTAACATCAGGTTACTTTTTTGTAAAGGTTAAAGCAGAGGGGACTTCCTCATTACACTGACTCAGATAGACTGGAACCTCTGTTTTCAGGAAAATCTAGTTTGTTTTGGTATCTATCTGCTTCCTTAAAGTTTCAGTTTGATTATGTGCATTTTGCATGACGGAGTCCATTTTGTTTTGGTCTGGTCTGTTGGGGCCTAGTGCAGGCGCTCAGTCCAAAACAATGGCCCCCCATAATTTTATTTAACAGTTGATATAACATTGAGTTATATAGACAAAAAGTATATGCACACTAAAATACAATTATGTAAAATATAGTCATATACACCAAAGAAGACCAAAGGAAATACACTGAAAAAAAAGTTATTTTGTTACAATGATGGTATGAGTGTTTTAAGTTTTTTTTTTTTTTTTCCTTTTTGTCTTTTTTACTGACCGGTAACGGGATTGCAACCCTTGGTGTCACGCCCGTACCGGGGACGGCAACGGAATCGCAACCCTCGGTGCTGCGCCTGCACCGTGCTCAGCCAGTGAGCAGGAACCAGTCTCCACATGGGATCCGAACCCTCGGCGGGAGCGCCGCCACACTCCCAAGCAGCGCACTCTCCAGTGCGCCACCGGGCCGGTCCTTAAGTTTTGTTTTAAATTATCCTCATTATTTTTATAACTCAAGATTAGAAACCTCTTCTTGCCACCCCTTCCATTCCTTACAGAACAAAGTCCAAACTTGCCAAATGAAAATCTCATAATGCCTCCCCATTCCCTTAAGGCCTTGCAGGATTCTCAACAGGGAATTCCAAAATTCCTTCTGCCTGCCCCCTCCCATCTCCTGCTACTTTTCTCCACCCACCCACACTCCAGTCCTATCAGTCCAACCACCTGTGGTCTCCCTGCTGAGAAGTCTTTCCCTGAGTCATCCTGAGGACTCCTCAGTATCTGGAAAGATTCTCTCCCACCCCTACCTCCCAGCAACACTGAGCTCCCCCTCCCCACTCTAGTGCCCTCTATCTATGTGTCTCTATGGTAACACTTATCATTGGGCTGTAGTTCAGGAATTAGGAGAGGATGGGGGAGGCTGTCTCCATGGAGCCTGGCACACACTATAGTTACTTTAAGTAATTGTTTAATGTTAGGGGGAGGGGCAGCCATCATAATGCCTCTTCTTCCAGGAAGCCTTCCTGATTCCCATGCCACCAGTATTCCTAAGATAAAACGAACTCTCCCTCTTCTATGTTCCCATAGCATTTTATGTGACCTTGGGTAACTTCCCACATTACCCAAGATGCAATTTTCTCATCCATAAAATGAAGCCAATAATAATAATAATACCTATCTTGACTCGTTATTGTGAGGATTCAATTGGTTTATGTGTATGACACCCTGGACAAGCACATGGTAAATACCCAAGAAAAGTAAGCCATTGTGATGATTATTTTGACACCTTAACGTGACATCTGTCTTACTGCCTCATATTGTAACAAGTCCATATTTCACCTCCTCTATTAAATCATAAACTCCCTGTGGGCAGAGAACATATCTTGTGTATCTTTGTATATTCCACAGTGCACGGCACACTGTCTGAACACAGCAGGCATTCAACAGATCTTTTGTGAATGTGCACAAACAAGCAGAGAGGCCACAGGCAGGTCAGTGTTCACACAGACTTATGGACACACGTGCACCAATATGGTTTTCTGACCATCTTCTCCCTCTGTCTCTTGGATTTCCACCTACCTCTCTGGTAACTACGTCTCAGCCCCTCCACTTTTCACATGGACCCTGCTGTCAGGCTCCCCTGTATTCTCTCAGCTGCAGCCAGAGTGAGCTCTCATCAGCTTAGTTTCCTACTTAAATTCCATCTTGTGGATAAAGGCATGCATACCTGGACAGATAGATACTTGATGAATCAACTACACAGTAAAATGATCATTGTACAATCTAAGTGGTGGGTATATGAATGCTCACTGCAATTCTCTCAACTTCTTCGTGCTTCGAAACTTTCATAAAACGTTGGGGAAAATGTCCTTCAATAGTTCTTTTGACTTTTCCAGTGAAACGCAGACTCCTTCCCATAGATCTTAAGACCCTTTATGACCTGGCCACTGCCTCCCCCTATAACCTCATCTGCCACCACTCACCTGTCCCCTTCACACAAAATATCCTAAATTGCCTGAAGCCACCCAGGAGAGTCGTGGTATTTCATTCTTCTGTACCCACACACTGTTGCTCCTGATTCCCAGAACTACCTTCTCTGCACTCTTCCCCAAGAACCCCAAACCTCTGTTCCCTCTTCAGAGTCATTGCAACTGATGCCTCCTCCTGGAAGCCCTTGCTGATTCCTCAGACTGAGGCCCCTTATCTGGTCCCCAAGTGTCTCCTGTAGCTCAACAAAGGTTTATGAAATGCAGGGCTCTCCAGGGGCTGGATTTGCTGATACTGCCTGGGCAGGGTGTTCACAGCACTGCACACCTGGCCTGCAGACTTGGTTCTGTTTACCCTAGTCTC
This sequence comes from Galeopterus variegatus, assembly GCF_000696425.1. Lineage (NCBI taxonomy): Eukaryota > Metazoa > Chordata > Mammalia > Dermoptera > Cynocephalidae > Galeopterus > Galeopterus variegatus. The sequence continues at coordinate 46,899 of NW_007731578.1, forward strand.
TGAATTACAGATCATCTCTAGTTTCTTCCCACCAATGAACCCTCTGACCCTACACACAAACAAGCAAACACACCCTCAGGCAGTTCCCTGTTAGCAGCACATGCACTTAGCCACTTAGCCTGCGGCTGCAGCAGTGTGAGTCCCCGACCGGCAGACCTGGCCCGGGGCAGCTACGGCGCCTGAGCCCGCAGGAGGGGGCCGGGCGCTGCTGGGGTGGGGGCCGCAGAGGGAGGTGTCCAGGCTGGGGTGGGGAGAAGGCGGGGCCTGAGCAAGTCGGTGTCCCGGGGACGGAAGTTGCACCACAAGTACAATTAGTTTCAGTTTTGTTTCTCTTTCAGGCAAACAGCGACATCGGCGTCCAGACCTCGGCCTCTCGCGGTCCTGGAGCCCAGGGTCGGCTCTGGCTAGGTGAGGAGGGGAGGGGGCAGCTAAGGAAAGGCTGGATTGGAGGGAGTAGGGGGAGGGGAGAATGCAGGGGAGGGGGTGGAGAGAGAGGAGAAGGAGAGGGAGGGAGGAGAGGGGGAAAGAGGGACCCGGAAGACGGGAGGAGAGGGCAGGCCAGGAAAGCAACACCTGCCCCCTCACCCACCGTGGCCAGAGGTCTGAGGCTTCCCCCAGAGAGACCCTCGCCACAGCCCACTCCCTGAGCTGTCCTCCCGGCCCCGGGAAAAGGGGAAATTCCACCGAGTCTCTTTATCAAGTACGACTCAGCCACCGTGGTGGGAGCTCACAACTCCTACCCGCCAGAGGTTTCTGGAATGCATTCAGCGGGAAAGGCTAAAAGAAAAGGAATCTTGGAGTGGAGGCTAAGGCTAAGGTGACCCTGAGGTCCAGCAGCTGGAAGGAGATGAACCTCTCCCCTCAGCCTTCTTTCTGCCTGCTCCAGGATCTGTTTTCAGACAAAGTTGGGGCAGGAAGGGGCGCTCCAGGGTACACGATGCTGCCCCAGGGGCTAGGAGAAGACAGGTATGCAGGGCTAGGGGAATTAGGGCCCATTATGCTACAACAAGACCCGCCCCAGTGGCCAGGACCAAGGTCACTCTGCCCACCAGGACCCGACAAAGTTGGGGCAGGAAGGGGCGCTCCAGGGTACACGATGCTGCCCCAGGGGCTAGGAGAAGACAGGTATGCAGGGCTAGGGGAATAAGGCCCCTTATGCTACAACAAGACCCGCCCCAGTGGCCAGGACCAAGGTCACTCTGCCCACCAGGACCCTCTTCTGTGTCCTTCCTACCTGCCCTTTGACCGCAGCACCCCACCCCAGCAGGACCCCAGTCCCTGTTCACACAGGGTGGGCTTGGACCACACTTGCTGCAAGGCCTGTCGACTGGGTTCCCTGATTATTAGATTATTAGCTGTCGAAGGCCAGGGGGCTTCTTAGTCTTGTCATTTCTCACAGGTCTGACAGGGCAAGCAGTGCTGATTGACGTGAGAAGGAGGAGGGAGAAGGGTGGCTCCTTAGCTGAGGAGCAAGTGGCCTGAGGGCCCCAGAAGACCAGAAGGAAATTCCTGGCCATTCAGGTGAGACCCCAGACCCGGGGATCATGTGGGGCTGGAGGATGGGGAAGGGGCGGGAGAGCGTGGAGGCACTATCAAGGTGCCCTCTGACCTTCAACCTTGACCCTCTGCTTGCAGGATGGTTTCCCAGGGCTCCTCGCCCTCCTTGCTGGAGGCCCTGAGCAGCGACTTCCTGGCCTGTAAAATCTGCCTGGAGCAGCTGCGGGTGCCCAAGACTCTGCCCTGCCTGCACACCTACTGCCAGGACTGCCTGGCCCAGCTGGCCGAGAATGGCCATGTCCGCTGCCCCGAGTGTCGTGAGACTGTGCCTGTGCCACCTACTGGCGTGGCGGCCTTCAAGACCAACTTCTTCGTCAATGGGCTCCTGGACTTGGTGAAGGCACGGGCCTGCGGAGACCTGCACGCAGGGAAGCCAGCCTGTGCCCTGTGTCCCCTGGTGGGAGGCACCAGCACTGGGGGGCCGGCCACAGCCCGGTGCCTGGACTGTGCTGATGATTTGTGCCAGGCCTGTGCCGATGGGCACCGCTGCACCCGCCAGACCCACACCCATCGAGTGGTGGACCTGGTGGGCTACAGGAGAGGGTGGTATGACGAGGAGGCCCGGGAGCGCCAGGCGGCCCAATGTCCCCAGCACCCGGGAGAGGCTCTGCGCTTCCTGTGCCAGCCCTGCTCGCAGCTGCTGTGCCGAGAGTGCCGCCTGGACCCCCACTTGGACCACCCCTGCATGCCCCTGGCCGAGGCAGTGCGCGCCCGGAGGCCGGGCCTTGAGGAACTGCTGGCAGGCGTGGACAACAACCTGGTAGAGCTGGAGGCTGCCCGCATGGCGGAAAAGGAAGCGCTGGTCCGGCTGCGGGAGCAGGCAGCCAGGGTGGGGACGCAGGTGGAGGAGGCAGCTGAAGGGGTCCTCCGGGCTCTGCTGGCCCAGAAGCAGGAGGTGCTGGGGCAGCTACGGGCCCACGTCGAGGCTGCTGAGGAGGCTGCTCGGGAGAGGCTGGCAGAGCTAGAGGGCCGCGAACAGGCGGCCAAGGCTGCGGCTGCCTTCGCCCGTCGGGTGCTCAACCTGGGTCGCGAGGCCGAGATACTCTCACTGGAGGGGGCGATTGCCCGGAGGCTTCGGCAGCTACAGGGATGCCCCTGGATGCCGGGGCCAGCGCCCTGCCTGCTGCCCCAGTTGGAGCTTCATCCTGGTCTCCTGGACAAGGACTGCCACTTGCTCCGGCTTTTCTTTGAGGAGCAGCATCTCCAGGATGGTGGGAAAAATGTAGCTGGTACCCAGGGAGGTGATGAAACCCAGAGCCAGAGAGACAATGGAGCCAAGACAGTGAGACAGAATGGAAACCAGCCCCAGTGTAGGGAGGGGGCTCAGACCCCAAAAGACAACAAAGCCCAGATGCCCCGAGAAGATGGAGCCCAGACCCCAAAAGAGGGCAGAGCCAAGATGTCCCAAGAAGACAGAGCCCAGACCCCGAACAAGGACAGAGCTCAGATGCCCCAAGAAGATGGAGAAGCCCACATCCAGAGGGGCAGCCAATCCAACAAGAAGAGGAAGTTCAAGGGCAGGCTCAAGTCAATTTCCCGGGAGCCCAGCCCAGCACCTGGGCCAAACCTGGAAGGCTCTGGCCTCCTCCCCAGGCCCATCTTTTCCTGCAGCTTCCCCATACGCATGCCTGGAGACAAGCGGTCTCCCCGGATCACGGGGCTCTGTCCCTTTGGCTCCCGGGAGATCCTGGTGGCGGATGAGCAAAATAGAGCTCTGAAACGTTTCTCCCTCAACGGGGACTACAAGGGCGCTGTGCCGGTCCCCGAGGGCTGCTCCCCATGCAGCGTGGCTGCTCTGCAGGATGCAGTGGCCTTCTCAGCCGGCGCACGGCTCTATCTCATCAGCCCTGATGGTGAGGTGCAGTGGCGCCGGGCCCTGAGCCTGTCCCAGGCCAGCCATGCGGTGGCCGCACTGCCGAGTGGGGACCGGGTGTCTGTCAGTGTTGCAGGCCACGTGGAGGTGTACAACATGGAGGGGAGCCTGGCAACGCGATTCATCCCTGGGGGCAAGGCCAACCGGGGCCTGCGGGCGCTGGTGTTCCTGACCGTCAGCCCCCAGGGCAATTATGTGGGGTCGGATTGGCAGCAGAATAGCGTGGTGGTCTGTGATGGGCTGGGCCAGGTGATTGGGGAGTACAAGGGGCCAGGCCTGCACGGCTGCCAGCCAGGCTCCGTGTCTGTGGATAAGAAGGGCTACATCTTTCTGACCCTTCGAGAGGTCAACAAGGTGGTGATCCTGGACCCTAAGGGGTCACTTCTGGGTGACTTCCTGACGGCCTATCACGGCCTGGAAAAGCCCCGGGTGACCACCATGGTGGATGGGAGGTACCTGGTCGTGTCCCTTAGTAATGGGACCATCCACGTCTTTCGGGTTCGTTCTCCTGACAGTTAAAGGGGCTAGGACTGGGGGTCGGGGGGTGGGAAGGGGCGGGCAGCAGGAGAGCAGAGCTGCCCAAGGGACGTGGCAGCTGA
>NW_007731578.1:50937-64818 GCF_000696425.1 Galeopterus variegatus
GGGGGTCGGGGGGTGGGAAGGGGCGGGCAGCAGGAGAGCAGAGCTGCCCAAGGGACGTGGCAGCTGATGGCGCATTTTCCTGAAGGGCAGGAGGTGACAATTTTTGAATGTGAAGTGGCAAACTGCTAACCCGTCTTCTGGTGTGCAGGGGCAGGGACCAAGTGTGGTGGAGTGACTGTAACTCTCAGAAGCAGAGGAGCAGGGCTGGGAGGGTGCTGGGAGCTTACCAGCCCCTTGCTCTTTGGGGTGACTGTGCTGTTGTTGCTGCTTTTGTATAATTTAGGTTTCCGAGATTTGTAAACTTGCTCTGATTTGCATTCTTCAAAACCATTCCCGATGGAGTAGCCAAGGGAGAGTCATAGGGAGGTAGGCAAAAAAGTTCTCTGAGCCAAGAAGGGCCCAGGGTAGGTCAGACAGGTGCATTCTGGAGGGGAGCTGGAGACCTGGTTCTTCTTAGACTGGCCCAGGAGCACGTGGGGTCCGAAGAGGCCTGTGAGTTGGAAATGGCAATACATGACATCTTCTGCCAGCCAAAGCCAGGAAGCAGAGCCCCCCAGTGAAGTACAGGGTGGGCTTCATGTGGAAACAAGTGCAGACACATCAGAGGCCTAGAGGTGTTAGCCTCAAAGGCTATGGAGCGAATAGGCTACCAGAAAACCAAACCCAACAGAGGTGGTGTCTAAAAAACCAAGTTCTGAGTATCAGAGAAGGGGAGCCCTCAACGCCCCGCGCCAAGCCCATTTGAGGTAAGGCCGGCGTAGGATGTAAAATCTCCATGAGGCAACACTGCTGTTTTGATGTCTTTACATTTCCTGGAGTCTATTTTTGGTTTCCCCTTAGTTTTGAGAAAAGGTGGGCTTCACCTGGCTGAACAAAGGGGTGAAGGAATTTGCCCTTCAACAGGCCGCAGTTGCTAGGGGGGACACCAGAAATGTGGAGGCCTGGTGTGGTACTGGGGGTGCCAAGCCAGCGGGAAAACCTGAGAAGTCGGCAGCGGGGCTGGGGTAGATGGAGGCGTAAAAACCGGAGGGAAGGATCCATTAGGAGGTGAGCGCGACCACAGGTCCTTTTTGCGGGTGGTGACAGCAGTGGAGCTAAGGTGGTCGAATAAGTTTGAGGATGTGTTTAGCTGTCGGGAGATGACAAAAGGGAATCTTAAAGTAGGGATCAGGGACGATGGAGCATCTGTAGGAACCAGAGGGATTTTGGACAAGGCCAGAGGGAAAGTGCAGGACGATAGGGGGAGGGGAAAGAAAAGCCTTTTCCGAAGAGGCTGTTTCTTGTTTATTCAAACAATGAGGGAAATCATTAAAGTCCAGGTGGACAAACTCAATTATATAAAAATTAAGAATGTATGCGTAGCAAAGAATAATAAAGAGGGTGATAGAATCAATAAGATGAGAAAACTACGTAGGATTGATTGGATAAGGAAGAGCTGAGTCTCCAGTATAGGCAGTGACTAGAGACCTATTTGGTCAAATAACCAAATAGTCTGTGCACCAGGAGGAGATGCACACGGGCAAGGACTAGTAAAATTTTTAAAAATATAAATTAAAAAATAAAACCACTTGCATTTGTCAAAAATAAATTTTAAAAATATGTTGTGGAGAAACAGATGCCTGACACTATAAAAATGATGCTTCCCAGAGCAGTTTGGCAATATTTGACAAGAGTTTTAAAAAAAGGAAAGATTATAAGAATACGTTATCTTGCTTTGGGGAATACATTCTGGGAAAATAATTCAAGAGAAAAAAGTGTTTGCATAGAGACGTTTGTGGCTGCCCTATATATTACAGTCAACTGGAAACAGCTCAGCTGTGCGTGACAGCCAAGTCATTGTGGTCTGTTAGGGGAATGAGCTACAGGCTTCATGTATGTCAACTATGAAAACTATTGAGAAGAGATAGTGATGTGATGTAGTCATAAGGAAAAAAAAAAAAAAGGAAAATCTGGAATTTTCATCACGTAGTGATAGCAACAAGGTGAAAGTCAGTCTGAATAGTTACCAAGCGGTCATAGGTTCAGATTTTGTAAATAGTCAGTGATTTGGGAGATTGGGTTCTTTTTGAGTTATTTTGTGCTATTATTCATATATGCACATTTCTATTTCAGTTATTTTTATCCATTACATATATGCTTGAATATTTACTTCAAGAAAAGACACCTCTATAAATGAGATTCAAGAATAAATATTGGATTTGAGAATGAATATGTTAAAACAAATGAGATTGTCCTATGAGAGAGGAGGCAGGAGCCAGGGAGAATCTCGGCTGGTCAGGGCTCAGAAGGTAGGAAGGGCCATCACAGCAGGGCCTGTCTGGGCAGGGCGGCAGAACAAGGGACTGCCCTGGGAGGGTTCGTAGAGATCAGGTGGTCCTCTCGGGTGATCAGATTATTATGGAGTGTACAGAAGGCAGGGAAAGTCTTGAATTCAACAACTAACTCAGACCAACTGTAAACTAGGTGGTGGTTCTACAGAACCAACTAGTTGGTGAGGGTGGGGATGGTGATTATCTTGGTTGCAGCTCTATCTGGTATAGCTCAGGTATAGCTCATAGTAGGTGCTCAATAAACGTCTGTGAAATTAATATCTAGAAAGGGATTTGGTATGACTTTTTCCAGAGATTTCCCACTTCCAATGCCACAACCCTAGTCAACCAAGCTGTCCTAAACCTTGGCTGGTGGGAAATCTCCAGTAGGGGGCACTGTGGACACAGTCCACCATATACGTGCCTCCCAAGACTGGGCTCCACGTGAGAAAAAGATGAGATTGGGGTGTCCTGTTTCTGTGTGTGCAGAGGGGGGTACTAGGGGACATGGATTCTAGGGGATCATACACCTTTCAGATAGAACAGCAGGTCTCCAGAGCTGCACATCAAACCATGGGCAGAGGGTCTCACTGGTGAAATGGCTCCAGCCAAGTGGCCCACCCAGGAGGCAAAGCAGGAATAGGGACCTTCCAAAATGAAATTCACCTGGCTGCAAGAAGAGAATCCCACAGGTGTTCTAGAGATGGAGCCAGTGGCTTCCCAGGGCCATTGGAAGGCAGAGGGAAACAATTTCTTCATAAAGACGTAGGGCTGGAAGGCACAGAACACTGGCAAAATGTGAAAGATGGTTGGGAAGTGTAGCATCGAGCATAATTTCGAGTTAAAATCCTCAGCACCTCAACTGTGACCTGGGAATCCTAGCAAATCCCACTGAAAGTGCTGCTGAGCATTGAGGGAAAGAGTTTGAGGTTAAACTACAGATGCTTAGAAATCAGGAACATCGTAAAAGATACAAGAAAACTCCCCACTCCCACCCCACATGGGACTATGACAATTAACCTGAGAAACTGTTGCTTTTCCTGTTTGGAACTGTCCAGGTTATGCATGGACTAGTGAAAGGAGAATGTCTTTCGGGTAGGGAGGAGGGAAGTAGAAAACCTCTTTCATGTTCTTCCTGCTGAAAACCAGGAAGAGGATGAGGCCACAGAGACCTGGGTTTAGTGCTGGCTCTTCTACTAAACGGCTGTGTAATCTTGGTCTAGTTCTTAACTTCTCTGAGCCTCAGTTTGTATGTCAGTAAAATGGTGATAATCACGATGCCCACCTCACAGGGTTGCTGTGAGGATTGCATGAGAAGTGTAGAGAAGTATTTTGCACACCAACAAAGCTCAGATCCAAGGTGTTGGTTAGGAAAAAGTTCAACTGACTTGTACTGACCTAATACTCCCTGTTAGTGCCAGCTTGAATGGGGATATTATGTGCATGTAATGTGAGGTAAAACCTCAAGAACATCTGGGTAGAGTTGTTACCTGCAAACCATATTCTCCTTTGGGGGAGACTGTTTAGCTTTGCTTTCCAGTGGTTGCTTGAAGAAGCCATATTTGAAGACACAACAGTGCAGAAGCAAAAGGGACCAATGGCCAGCTTGCTAACCACTAGCGGAGAATCACACTGTACTAATTAAGAACTGATAGCCATAGACATTTAGAAAAACTTAAAAATGGCAAAAGCAGCCCAGTCTTATGATCATTTAGAGAAAATATAATTTGGGAGGGAGTAGCTCTCCTCTTTAGTCTTATTACTGTACGAGTATCTATCAAGTGATGTCATATTCTATATCTACAGAGATAAAATTCCAAAGGGGCAGAAGTCCAGGAGAGAAGTCAATGATGTTCAGAGGAAATCAGTGAGGTTGGTGATCTGAGCTGGGCAGGGTTTGACAGGTGGGTGCCAAGATCAAGGTGTTTGACCATCTCCTTGGCAGGTAAGCTGAGAACTAGAGCTATCCTGTAAATTAAATGAGAGATTGGACAGGGGTGTGGACTTCTGTATTGGGGAGAAAGCAGTTCTGCACCAGCTGGGGCAGAGAGCTGCTGGAAAGAGCACCCAAGAAGATGTTCTTAGCAGAAAGACCAAGTTCTGATGCAGGCTTAGGAAAATAGGTAACTCGATCAAAGGGAGCAGAACCAGACTTCCCCAACTGGCTCATGCATAGAGTTTAATTAAACGGAATAGGACAGGAGCAAAAATAGGTTTTCCAGGCACCGCAGACTCCTGCGACTGGAGGGTGGAGACCTCACCTGAGGAGCTCGGTGAGGAATCTTGGGGACCAGGTAGAGAAGTTCCTGTGTATAAAGAGATTAGAAAGAAGGTTTGGGAAGGCAACTGACTTGTCACCAGAGGAAGTCTGAACTGGTTGGCTTAGTGGCCAAGACAGCCTGGGTTGAAGACGAGGAATAAGGGCCTCAGTACCCAGGCCATGGTGTTGGCCCAGCCCATTTCTCTTAGTTGCCCTGCGGTATAAAGTATCTGTGCTGTAGACTCTTTCATTCCTTTGGTTGTATATTTTATATCTTTCCTTTGTTTCTTAATAAAGTTCTTTTGAAAAATTCAAACCTTTTCTCAGATGGTTCATGGTTATGGGGTGCCTTCAACACAGGCCCCAATAGCAAAGGGCCTCAGATCATACTGGCTGCCCAGTGGTAGCTACTAGGATGGTCACACAGATTCCTTGAGGACATTGCAGGAGCAGCAGTGACTGGCACAATCATCATCTGTGATCTCACCCTTGTCAGGGACCTCTGGGCAGAGACATGTACCTCCCAGGCTAATCCTCAGTGGGAGCCAGCAGGTGATCTGGCCCATGCAGGGCTGCACACAAGTCAGGGTATGACTACGTGGAGGTGTGATGTACAGGAGGTTGGGGGGGTGCCCAGCTGAGGGCTGTGCCCACTACATTGGTCTTTGCCTGTTTTCTGGCTTGGGGGAACCCAACAAGCATCTGTTGGTACCTTCTAGCATGCCACATTTGTGAACCTCCCTGCAGGGGTTAGGGGTATCAGGGCTCTAGAAACATCTGCTCATTGGCCAAACCCACTCCCCTGACATAGTCTCCAAGACGCCCCCCTCAAGGAGCCTCTTTCCTCTCCTCCAGTTTTCCTGAGCAGGAGGAGGAAAGATCTCAGCCTCTGGCTTCCCCGTGAAATATGGCAGATCTACCAGCAGTGACTGAGCACCTGCTTCCAGGTGCTTCACAGCCATGGACACTCTGAAGCTCAGCACCTGCAAAGTGGAAATGTCCACATTATCTTACAGACAGGGAAACGAGGGAAACAGGGTGAGGCTTGTTCATGATAAGCAGATTTAATATCAGAGGCTGCCTTTCGCAGCATCAACACTCAATCCTCTGCCTTCCTGAGCAGCTCTGAATACTGGCCCAGTCACACAAGCATGTGTGTGTCTCCGTTTCCTTCCTTATAAAATAAGAGTGAATGAAATGAGACCGGAGATTCACCCCTGTGCTAACAGACCAGGCCCCGTCCCCATTAGAAGTGTCCGCAAACCGTGACACAGGAAGGGAGCTCAGACCAGAGCCCCCACGACGGAGAGGGAATGACAGTCAGAGAATGAATGCTTTGAATGCTTGGCGGGGAGCAGGGCCCTCCACGCTGCTGTGACAGCCTGGAGAAGAATTCTGCGATTCATTATCTAATGACTCAGCTGGCTTTGGCCTGGCACCTCTGCAAACCCCAGGGAGCATGACTCAGCAGCTGAGGGGCCGGGTGGCGGGAGAGATTGCCGCTGTCCATGTGATCAGGGACTGTGGGGAGAACGGCCTGTTCTCTGCTCCAATTTCCCAAGGCGGAGTGCCTGCTTCTGCGGTCAGACACACACAGGCCTTCTCAGGTTCCTAGCCCTGTGGCCAAGACTCCTCCCGGAGACCTGATGTCTCCTCCTTTGCATTGGAGAAGTCACAACCCCAGAGGCCCCAGGGGCCACCTCCGTTCCCCACAGCCATGGTGAACAGCCATGTCTGCAGCGAGAGGCCGTGGACACGGACTCCTCAGGCCTCTCTCCCCTTCACTGCTTTCCCTGGGTCAGGGTGGCCTCCCAATGAGAGCAATGGAGGCCACACTGTAGGGGTGGGGACACGGCTGGACAGACCATCACAGCACCCCTCCCCACTCCTGGGGGCTGGGGAACAGGTCTCTTGGGGCTTGATTTTGCTCAAGGGCCAACTCAGAAAACACCCCTTCACATTCAGAAATAGCAGTATCTATTTTCTGCTCTCCCTGGCCCCAGTAGTAGGTTAAGGATGACCTATCACCCTACTAGAAGAAAATAGCCAAAGCGAGCCAAAGTGGAGCAGCCCCCAAATCCAGAGGGGGGCGGGCATGAAGCCACCAGGACATGGTCAGTCATCGTGAAGGGCACACGCAGTCCTGGTTCTTTCTGCAGTGCCCGAAGGCCCTGCTCACTGTCTAATTCAGACTGTTCACACGCAGCTCCTTCCCCACTGACGACCCTTCAGGACAGAGGAGTCTGATTCATGTTGGGCACTTCATAATCAGGTATTTGGTAAATATGTGCTGGCTGGGAGAACAAATGAATGAATTCATGCTAAAATCTAGTCAGCTTCATTCACATGAGGCCCTTATCCCTGTCCCTTAGAAGAGAGATGTGAATTAGAGTGAGGTTATCAAAGTCTGTAAAAAAGTCCGTAAAATCCTCACCCTCTGAGCATTTTCTTTTTCCCACAGCACTGGAACCTTCTAACATATTCTCTCATTTCATTACTTAATCTGCATATTGTTTATTGTCCCCTCCTCATTCCCATCCCCTGTAGAACGCAAGCCCCATGAGGACAGGGGACTTTGTTTTGTTCACTGATAGATCCTAACCCTTCTGATAGCTCTTGGGATATAGTATGAGGGTACTTCAAAAAGTTCATAGAAAAATAGAATTAAAAGATAACATGAATCTTTCCATGAACTTTTTGAAGCACCCTGTAGATACTGAATGGATGGATGCATGCATGCATGCATGAATGAATGGTATCTGTAAAGCTTTGACTCTGAGCCAGGACCCTTCCTACCTGCTGTGAACGCGAGCATTGACTCTGAGCCAGGACCCTTCCTACCTGCTGTGAACGCTACCTGTAGCACCTCTTTTAGTAAGCTTTGACTCTGAGCCAGGACCCTTCCTACCTGCTGTGAACGCTACCTGTAGCACCTCTTTTAGTCCCCTCAACAGTTCTGTGAAGTAGGTATTACTCTCCTTCCTGTTTTAAAGATAGAGAGATTATGTAGCACGTTCAAGATCACCAGTAGCTGGGCAAGTAGCCAGGCAGAGTCCAGAGCCCGCATGGCTGGCCTGGGACAGCTCTTCGCTGTGCCCTGGTGAGGGCGCACACGAGGCCTTCTGGGGAAGCCACGCCCCACGTCATCTGTTCTGGTCAGTATTTTTCTCTAGCTCCCTCCCCACCAACTTCCCGCATGACCCCATCGCATCCCCTGAAATATCTCTCTGCCCTGACATGCACCCCCACCCCAGTTCTGCAGGTCGAGAGCAGGGAGACCACCAGTCCCAGGAGCCTGGGGCAGCTTGAACTCCCTAGTTCCCCTCTCTATCCCCATGCCTCCGCGAACTCTGTTCTCCTGCTCAGCCGAGAAGCTGCTCTGTAGGGCTTTGGCCTCCACCCGGCTACTTGCTCCTATGTGATCCTTGGAGAAAAGAACGGAGACCTAAGAACACCAGCAACAGGAGAAGGATGCAGAGGAGGGGGTGCACATGCCCTTGCTCAGGGAGACACGCTGCCATGTGTCTCTCCATCTGCAGGCTGGGAAAGGCAGTGAGAGAGGAAGGGAAACTGGGATATCTGAGTGGCAGCTGGAAGTGGATTATTGGGGAAGTGGAAGCTGGATTGGGGTTTCACAGGGAGAGCCTGTGTCCAGTGCCAGAGAAAGTGCTGTGGTGCCTCGTGGATGGGTTCCTGCACGTGGCTGGAGAAGGGCATCCCCATGGGTGTTTAGATGGGAGAAGGGGTGTGTCTCTGTGGTCTGTCAGAGTGTTTCCAGGCAAGGTCCCACGCCAGCTCCCACCTCATCAGAGAATCTAGACTGGAATTTCCCTGCAGCTCATTTCCTATCATTTAATCCTCAGTCGAGGACCACAGCTGCCAAGTCTGTCTCCCAAGTGCAAATGCTGGGTGTAGGCACAGAGCAGAGCCCTCCAAGAGCACCTCCATGCCCTGCCCAACCCTCCATCCAGAAGCCCCTGTCTAAAACAGAAGGCACATCCTCCCTCTCTTGGGTCCTTCCTCCTGCCTCGCTAAGAACTATTCAGGATGAGGAAAGCTGCATTTAATCCCAGCGCCACCTCTCATTAGCGGGGTGACCTCTGCATCAGTTGCCTAACCTCTCTGAGCCTCTGTTCTTCACCCATCAGTAAGATATGCCATGGGGCTCCCAGGATAAATAAATGAGATTAAGAACGTAAATGCTCTCAGCCAGTGCCTGGTATGCAGGAGGTGTTTAGACAATATCCTCTGATTCATTCCTCCCTTGCCCCTTGGGACACTGTGCCTTCTCCCCACACCTTTCAGACAAAACATCCGGACTGGACTATTTTCCTTCCACCCTATGTGCCAATCAATCCATTCACCATACAGAAAGTGTTTATTGGGCTATGCCTCTGAGTAACCAATGCAAAGAGCAAGTGCAAAAACGTTGGGAGAGGACAAGGCCAGCCGAGAAAGGTGGCTGGTCACCCAGACAAGTGGCTTTATTGTGACTTCATCACAGTCCAGCACCTCAGCTGATGTGTGCACACCATGACAAACCAAACACAGGAGCCGACTAACACGAACCAGGTGCATGAAAACAGAATGCTAGCTTATTAATTTACAGACAGACTGAGCCACAGTCCCCAGAGGCCCAGACAGATGCATCTTTCCTGGGTGTTTCAAAAGAGTTATTGAGTATGGAAGCAGAACAAGGCCAAAACGGTGGGTGATCTTAATAGCTGCTGCTGTCAAACAATGACAGCTTGAGACATACATAACACCTTGGGACACACCTATCCCATGGCCTGGTCACTGATGTTTGCAGGGCAGAGAACCAACTCTCCTGGACCTTCTTGGACACCCAGTGCCGAATTTGGTCTCTCTGGGTCCCGCTTTCTGACGGCCTGCAGAACTCCTTCCTTGTGCTGGCATTTTCCCTCAGACTAGAGGACAATGTGGTTACTTTGCTAAGTTGCAATCACAGTTTTATCTGCTCCTCTGAGGTTTCACCCAGGTCTCCTTAATTGGATTTGGGATTTTCACAGACAGACAGTCTCCTAGGTAATTTCTACAGAGGGCTAATATTCTCTCCCAAACTGGGTTTGTTCCTAATTGAATTATCTGAAGGCAATATTAACTTCAAGGTACTTGGCTGTCGGGCCTGAGCAGCGCCCATAGGGTGCAGTATTAAGGGGCACAGGAAGAAAGTGTAGACTCAAACACTTCCTGCCCCTAAACTGCTTACAACCCGTAGGGAAAACAGAAAGAGCATATGTGATACAGTCAAGAACAAGCCAGTGCTGAATGGTAGGTCTGATTTTGAGGGTGCCCTTGTAAGAGTCTTCAAGTTCAAAGGAGACACGGCTAAGGCTGACTTTTGAGAAAGGGTAGAATCTAAGTAGCTGGCCTTGGGAAGCTCCATGGACAGCAGCTTGATGTAGGAAAAGCAGAAGTGGCAGAATATCCCAGGGGTGAGTGTGTAGGGAGAGAGGAGCAGCTGAGAGGGGCCCTGGATGTAGGAGTGGAAGGAGGGAGCGGGGAGTGAACGTAACTGCAAGAGATAAATGGGAAAATGGAAATCAGATGTGGCAAATCAAGATGTCCCCTGCTTTACGAGTGCCTTCCCAGTTTCCTCTTTCACCCACACTGCTCCACCTGATCTTCCCCAGACGAGGTACCGGACTTGCCAAGAAACTAAGGAGCCCCGGGGAGGCCTACAATTAACACAGCCCTGGCAGATGCCTATCACACACACACACACTCACCCACCCACACACTCACACACACTCCAATCCATCCAGCCGGTGGAACTAACAGCCGACCGGGCAGGAAAGCCCTGTCAGAGAGGGAGGGCGGGAACCGGCCTGGGCCAGGAGGGCCAGCCCTGCTGCCTTTCACCTGCTGCGGGGCTGCTGACTGTGTCCCTGATTCAGCCTGGAAAGCCAGCCCAGTGTCCTAGATACAACACAACTTCTCACCTGCAAGCCCCTTGGGATTCTCAGAAATGATAACAGGAAGTTCCCAAGTCAGGGGCTTTCCATCTGGGCTCAGCCCCCATCTTCTGCCTCCACCCCCATGTTTCTAAGTAAGCTAACACCAAAGGTGGGCAAGAGCAAAGAGGAGTTTGGCTTGCCATTTCCTGAAAGAAGGAGGACTTACACAGGCCCCCCAAGCCCAGTGCTGGGAGTTTACGTTCGGAGACAAGACAGTGCATCCAGAGCAGAATGGTTTCTGTTAGCTCTAATCTAAAGCAGGAGCTCAGAATGAGAAGGGAGCCCCCCAATTTCCTGGACCCCTAAGCCCCTCTGTTGGTCTCTCTGTAATTCTACTGGTGTCCCCTCTGCAGGAGCTAGACCATGGGAATATGACAACTGCCTCTCTGCTTCCCGAGATGGCCTGATCTTTGGACAGAGTTGGCTAGTCCAGGGCTGAAGGGCTCAGGGGGAGGAAGAGGTCTCCGCCCGCAGGGCCCAACCCTGGCTTCTGCCGACCCTGGCACGACCAAGGCTGTCTGGGGCCGGGCCAACCTCATCAGGTAGTGAGCTGGCAGGTCGAGCTGCACCCTGGGAGTGTGCCTGGGGGAGCCAGCTGTCGGTTGAGGCTGTGAATAACGGGGGCCTCATCGCTGCCCCGGAGCTGCAGGGGAGGGAGCATCAGGCACAGGTGCTGACTAAGACAGCAGGTCCAGGCAGGTGTGTGATGAGCAGGGAACAGGGAGGCTCCTCCAGGTTCCCGCACATGGAGTAAATCCCCTGGTCTGCTCTTCGGGGTCCTTCACTTCCAAGCCCTTCCGCCTATTCCTGCACACAACTCTTCCTCTTCAGGCTGAAATGTCTTCCAACCCTCCCTGGGCTCTATGCCAAAGACTGGGTCCAGGGACTCTCCCCTACCACTCCAGGCTTCATCAATCTCCTCTGGATTCCTGATCTCATGTGTTGCTCAAGAGGCATTCGGCATGAGCCTCATATCTTTGTGAATGCCTTTCTTCCCCCACACAGGACCCTAGGTCCCTCCAGGGCAGGAGCCCTATCTCCAGCCCAGCATCTTTCTATGTCCTGGGGGCAGGTGAAAGCAGGCTCTGTAGAGGCCTGCAGATGACAGTGTTGACAATGCCCAGCATTCTTCAAAGTCTGTCTCACATGCCCTCTTCACGGGGGCCTTCCTGAGCATTTACTTATAGCTCTTTCCAGGCATCTGAGGAATGTACTGGCCTTTGGCCCTACAGGTGAAGTTCCCCTTCAATCCCCTGGGCTTCTCATCTTCCCTCTCCCTTCTCCACCCACCTCAGAGTCTAGCCTGAAGTCTGAGGTCAGCATAAAACCAGCCCAGACACAAATTTGGCAAAGAGCAAGGACAGAAACCTGCTCACTAAGCAAATGGGTCAAAGTGCAACTGGCACGTAACCCCCCCCCCCCCCCCGCACAGGCCAGGAGGTTCATGTCACCAGGTGTCCAGCCTCAGGGCCTCTGGGGAAGACTGACCAACCAGTCAGGTAGCTCTGGTGTGATAAGAGGACCTCTGCCTCCAGTATCTGCCACCAGGCCTGAAATTTCATATACTCACTCATCTGAGCTAAAGCCTTAATCTCAATCCTAGATGCACCTGAGGACTAGTAAAAAGAAAACCGAAAACAAAATATCAGTATCCCAGGATTCCGATTCACATTATCAGAGATGGGTCTGGGTCTCAGGATTTTTGAAAGTTCCTGGTTGAGATTAATGTGCAGGTGGGTTGAGGATCACCAGACTAAGGCATAGAACATCACAGTTCTGAAGGAAGCATGACTTGGTGAGGCCTGGGTTGGAACCAGCCCCTCTGTTTGGCAGATTTAGGGGGAAGGAGGAAGGGAGAAGACCTAGATCAGAAGAGTTTTGAAGGAAGGACTCAAGGAAGGAGAGGTGAGGGGAACAGTGGGTTGCACAGTGAGGAGCCTGGGCCTGCCCTGGTTGGGGATTTGGGGAGACAGCTGAGGCACTGAGACACAAGCTGGAGGCTGGTTGAGAGCTGGGGGTGCTGGAGGCAGCCCTCTCGTTAGCTCCTTGTTTATACGGTGGGGATAGTGCCAACACCCACTTTTGAGTCTTATGAAAATGAAATAAAATAATGCATATGAAAAGGGCCTGGCAAACAATAGCTCCTCCGCTTGTCTTCGCCATTGTTACTGTTGCGGGTTGGGGAAGGGAACTTCTAACACTCAAAAGAAAAGGCAAGCAGACCCCCAGACCTTAAAAATGAATGGATTTGCAGATCAGAAACTGCCTAAACAAATTAACAAGGACAACCATAAATCCAGACTTTGCTGGGCACAAGTTTTTGGAGGCGCTTGGGGGCAATCCTTCCTCCAGCCCTACTAGCATGGGAGGCTGTGATGTGCATTCTAGGAGCACTGTAGCCTGTTCGGGGGTGTTTCCTCTGTTCCTTCCAGATGTAGGCTTCTTCTCCAGCCTTGGGACTGGCCTCATTCCTGCTGTGCTGTCACCCTGGCTTTCTAAAGGCAAACAAGGTCTGGGCCCTGAAAGAGGAAGGAACTTTCCCCTCTGGCACCATAGACAGTAGCCATGGCCTGGCCTCCTTCACCTCTAATGGAGCTTTCTGCAGGCTCCATCTGATTTCTTGTAGCCAACTGGCCACTGGGGGCTGAAGCTATCCCAGCCTCGGCCACAGTTGGGCTTCCTTAGCCAGATACTCCTTCAGTTCCCCCCTTGACCTCCCTGTGATCCTCCTGACCTTGGCAGTGGATCCCATTCCTCCCTGCACAAGCTCACCTACCTTAAAAGGCCAGAAAAGGGTGCAGGGGACCATTTCTTCCAATTCCTAAGCAGATGCCCCGCCCAGCGCTCCAGCTTGGAATTCCAGCATCCATATCTGGAAGACAATAGATGGTGGGGCTTCCCCAGGCATGGAGTTGTTTACCCTGCTTGGGCCAGGAAGGTCCTGGCCCTTTCCTTGCCCCCTTGCTCCTTGAGGGTGACTCTGTCCCCTAAGCATTGTTTTCTTTCCGGTGGAATTTCTGCTCTTGAGGAGTCAGTGTTCTGTTCCTCACATCCTGGTTTCCTCCTGTCCAGACAGGGCTGGCAATCAGCCAGGAGACCGACCATTCATGGAGAGGTCAGGGGCTGAGGACAGCAAAGGGCTGAAGCAAAAAGTGGAAGCCGAAGTTCCTGTTGGTCAGGCCTCAAGGCCTCTTAGATCAGAAGATCTTTGAAGGAAGGACTCAAGGAAGGAGAGGTGAGGGGAACAGTGGGTTGCACAGTGAGGAGCCTGGGCCTGCCCTGGTTGGGGATTTGGGGAGACAGCTGAGGCACTGAGACACAAGCTGGAGGCTGG
>NW_007731578.1:65374-102267 GCF_000696425.1 Galeopterus variegatus
GGAGCAACACCGAGGCTTGCGATCCCGTTGCCGGTCCCCGGTCCGGTACGGGGGCAACACTGAGGGTTGCGATCCATTGCCGGACACGGAAAAAAAGACAAAAGACAAAAAAAAAGAAAAAAAAGAAAAGGGCCTGGCAAACAATAGCTCCTCCGCTTGTCTTCGCCATTGTTACTGTTGCGCGTTGGGGAAGGGAACTTCTAACACTCAAAAGAAAAGGCAAGCAGACCCCCAGACCTTAAAAATGAATGGATTTGCAGATCAGAAACTGCCTAAACAAATTAACAAGGGCAACCATAAATCCAGACTTTGCTGGGCACAAGTTTCTGGAGGCGCTTGGGGGCAATCCTTCCTCCAGCCCTACTAGCATGGGAGGCTGTGATGTGCATTCTAGGAGCACTGTAGCCTGTTCGGGGGTGTTTCCTCTGTTCCTTCCAGATGTAGGCTTCTTCTCCAGCCTTGGGACTGGCCTCATTCCTGCTGTGCTGTCACCCTGGCTTTCTAAAGGCAAACAAGGTCTGGGCCCTGAAAGAGGAAGGAACTTTCCCCTCTGGCACCATAGACAGTAGCCATGGCCTGGCCTCCTTCACCTCTAATGGAGCTTTCTGCAGGCTCCATCTGATTTCTTGTAGCCAACTGGCCACTGGGGGCTGAAGCTATCCCAGCCTCGGCCACAGTTGGGCTTCCTTAGCCAGATACTCCTTCAGTTCCCCCCTTGACCTCCCTGTGATCCTCCTGACCTTGGCAGTGGATCCCATTCCTCCCTGCACAAGCTCACCTACCTTAAAAGGCCAGAAAAGGGTGCAGGGGACCATTTCTTCCAATTCCTAAGCAGATGCCCCGCCCAGCGCTCCAGCTTGGAATTCCAGCATCCATATCTGGAAGACAATAGATGGTGGGGCTTCCCCAGGCATGGAGTTGTTTACCCTGCTTGGGCCAGGAAGGTCCTGGCCCTTTCCTTGCCCCCTTGCTCCTTGAGGGTGACTCTGTCCCCTAAGCATTGTTTTCTTTCCGGTGGAATTTCTGCTCTTGAGGAGTCAGTGTTCTGTTCCTCACATCCTGGTTTCCTCCTGTCCAGACAGGGCTGGCAATCAGCCAGGAGACCGACCATTCATGGAGAGGTCAGGGGCTGAGGACAGCAAAGGGCTGAAGCAAAAAGTGGAAGCCGAAGTTCCTGTTGGTCAGGCCTCAAGGCCTCTTCTGCATGGGCCTGTGGTGTGTCCACCGTGGACAGCGAGCCCTATCCTCTGCAGTGGGGCAGCACGAGCCTGCGGAGCAAGCCCAGGGTGGACATGTGAGGAGGTTACATGCAGATGGGGACACACTCTACCAAAAAACAATGAATCAATGAACTCAGGCAGACAGGCTAAGATCAAGGCCAACCTCCAATGTCATCACGAAGCAGGGGGTGGGTCTGCCCAACACCTGTTTCAACTCCCCTGCCCATGGCATTTCCTGCGGGCCTTTGCAAGGTAGGGGAGAAGGAGCGGATGTGGGGTGAGGGGGTGGGGGGCAGCTCAGAACTTCCCTCTCCTGTCCTAGACCCTAGCCTGCATGCCAGTTCCAGGAAAGATCCAAGTCTCATCCCTGGAGTGTTAGAAGCACCCCATGTCAGTCTTCCCTTCCAGCCACGGAGCAGAAGGGGCCCCAGAGCCCTTTGTCGAGTCTGAGCTGCCTCATATCTGCCACCTCAGCTCCCCTCACCCCAACAGCCCCAGCCCTCTCCTCCAGTCCCCCAGGAAGGCGGCACTGAGATGTGAATAACAGTTACTCGTCCTGCCTGCATCAGCCCTTACTCACATAGTCCTGTTAGTTCCTGACACTGATAGGGGGTGGGGGGTGGGGGGGACACAGCAGGGACAAAGCAGAGCCCCCCAGGAAGGGGACTGGGGAGGAGAGCATGTTACAATTCTCAGGTGGGGTTTTGGGGCCTGGGGGTCAGGGGACAGCAGGAATTGCGAGTCTAGAGGGTCTGTTTAGATCCAAGTTCTTAACATGGTAATAATGCCCTGGTTGGGCATCCTCCTCCACAGGAAGCCTGGTCCTTCAATGCCAGTGCCAAACACAGGTCAGAACCCCTGGTGGCCTTCCAAGTGACCTGGTCCAGCCACACCTGCTGAGCTTCAGGGATTTCCTTACCAAAAGACCTGATTAGCTAACCCCCTCCCTTCTAGCACAGAAATCCTGGCCTCTACCCTCTGGAAAGCAATGCACTCAAGAGAAGACACATTAAAAAAAAAGGAATACAATTTTTAAGGTTAGCTGAAACCTACTGATACTTTCTATGGATAGATATGGGTGGTCATTTTATTCACACCGTTTTTGAAATCCTAACAATACTATTACAGAAGTGGCATCACTTTGCAGAAAAGGAAACTGAGGCCTAGGGGAGAAAAGGGAGTTGCCCAGAATTTCCTGCTTATGCATGGGCCACGTCTGCCTCTTTCTACAGCGACTGTCTTGTTCAGCCCCACGACGTCTGGATGAGGAGACTGAGGCTCTAGGATGGCAAATGACTGTTCATGACAACCCAGATCATTGCAGCCAAGACTTATCTGGCCACAGTGGTGACCATCACAGAATCCTGTGTCCAGGGCAAACACACCAGGCTCAGTAAGCAGGTTGGACTGAATATCCGGTAGGAGGGGAAGGGTCATCTCTTGGTTGTGGGGGGGTCTCTTGGCGCTGCCTGAGGTCCAGTGGTGACCATCACAGAATCCTGTGTCCAGGGCAAACACACCAGGCTCAGTAAGCAGGTTGGACTGAATACCCGGTAGGAGGGGAAGGGTCATCTCTTGGTTGTGGGGGGGTCTCTTGGCGCTGCCTGAGGTCAGGAGAAGCTGGCAGTAATGGAGGTACCGAAGGCAAAAGCAGGACCCAAAGAGTGACATGAGGGGTGGGGGCAGTGGCAGGGAGCATTTCAGTGCTCCGGAGAAGGGAGAGGGCACAGGAAACGGCAGAATGAGGAAGCTGGGAGTGGGCAGAGTCAGGCAGTCCTTCTATGTGGTCTCCAGCTGCACTGAGGGTGCTGCTCAGGACAGCGACACAGTGTAAGTTCCTGAAGACAATGACATCTCTGAAGGTCCCACAAAACCCACCCCAGAAAAGGTCCTAAGAAGCTGATCCATGGTCTAGTGGGCTGCATTGGAGGAAGAGGGGAGCAGCCGTCCATGCGTCCATGGCCTCCCTGGCCAGGCAAAGGTCCCTGCTCCTCTCCCTCTGCACACCATGGCCATTCTCCCAGCCCCTACAGCTGTAGAATTACATGAGGGGTGTGGGAAGGGCTCTAGGAAAGCCAGCAGCCTGGCTGCATTATGATGATCAGGACAGCTAGAGGGTGACTCAGACATGCAAGAGGCCTGCTCCCATATGGCAAGGAAGCCGGGCAGAAAGGAATGGACAGTGACTCGGGCTGTCCCTGAGCCCCTGTGGCAAATTCCATCTGTGCTTATCACCCAGGCTCTTTGTCCCTGGGACCTCTGCCACCCACGAGTATCCCACTGACCCAGGGTCACCGTCTCTCTGGGTGTCTGCCCAGCTCAGTCGGAGATCAGTAAAATGGTCATGTCCAGAGTCAGGATCTAGAGTAGAATAGGAACATCAATTTCAAGGAGGTGGGAAGGGGGATACAGAAAGAGCAGAGACCTACAACAGTCAATCTCACAGGAAGCAAGGCAGAACTGGGGAGACATTTCTCCCTAAGATGAAGACATTGGAGAGAGGAGGGGGTGTTGTCTGTCCTTCCCTGCAGGGCTTTGTGCCTCCTGACCCACCCCATCCATATGGTCCTCCCTGCTTCTCCCCCATAACCCAGTCTCAGCCTCACTTCCTCCAGGAAGCCCTCCACTCCACAATTAAGCCCACACCAGTTCTGACGTCTCTACCCTCATAGCCTAAGTCTTACAATTCAGTTACAGACAGCTTTGTGTTTTTATCTCATTATTTCCAACACTCATTGATCTTCTGCCCCAGTAAGTGTGTACATTCCTTCAGCGAAAGGAGAAGTTTATACTTCTCTGTATCACATCAAGCACTGATTGTCAGTGAATATTTGTCCATTTAGGGGAAGCCAAGATCCACCCAAAAGCGAGTGTGAAATAAAAGAGGATGTTTCCAGAGAAAGATATAAAGGGGGCTCAGGAATGTAGACAATGAGGAACAAGTTCTGGTAAAGATGAATAAAAGTGAATCAGAGTTAGACTATTCAGATACGTGGGTCAAGAGAAGTGGAAGGAGGGTAGAATTTGGTCAGTGTGGCCGGGAGGTGCCCTGAGGCCTGCCCCGCCTCGCCTGGCTGACACCAGCAGCCTGTGGTCACATCTACCGCAGAAACCTCACACTCCACCACCCCTGCCCATTCAACTGCCCCTCGGTGGCCATACTGGTCCCGAGGAGGCTCGTTCTTGCCTGGGGGCAATAAGGGTCATTCATGCTTAATATGAGAAGCCTGGCACTAAACGCTTCTGGAAATAGAGATAAATAAGACATGCAGTGGCTACAGTAAGTTTAAGTACAGACATGATTGTAGGACAAGGGAATGTGCCAATGTACAAAAGTGGTTAAAATGTTATAGGGGAATCAACAAGAGGTGGGAGAGGTGGTGGCAGAATGGGTTGAAGGGCCTGGCCTGGAAGAGGGGGAGCTCAGCCTTATTTTCACCTGTTGGTAAAATGAGTCCCCCTCGTCCCTGGTGTGCTTGAGGGATCAGGATGCATGTGGAATGTCAGTCAGGCCCATCTATGACCCTACAGCCCAGGGAGAAATATCTACCTGGGATCTAAAATCTGAAAAGTTAGCCAGTGGGGGCGTGTTGTGACTGGGGTGAATTCTCTCAGGTAACCAGCCAATCTGCTCTGAGGCATTTAATGCCTGCGCTCTGCTGAATGCCATGGAGGGAATTAAAAAGAAGGCCTAGAACATTCCTCCCTCAAGGAGCTTCATTGTATTGAAATTAACAGCTCACTCTTTTTTATAGCAGAGCAGTATTCCATTGTGTAGATATACCACATTCTCCGTATCCACTCATCTAATGATGGACATTTGGGCTGGTTCCAAGTCTCGGCTATTGTAAATAGTGCTGCAATAAACATTGGAGTACAGGTATCCCTTTGACATGATAATCTCCATTCCTCTGGGTATATTCCCAGCAGTGGGATAGCTGGGTCATATGGCAGATCTATCTGTAATTGTTTGAGGAGCCTCCAAACCATTTTCCATAAAGGCTGCACCATTTTGCAGTCCCACCAACAGTGTTGAAAGGTTCCTTTTTCTCTACAACCTCTCCAGCATTTATCATTCTCAGTCTTTTGGATATTAGCCATCCTAACTGGAGTGAGGTGGTACATGGATGGGCTTAGAAAAAATTATATTAAGTCAGGCACAGAAAGAGAAATACCATATGTTCTCATTTATTTGTGGGAGCTAAAAATAAATAAATACACAAACAAACAGGGTGGGGCAAGAAAGAAGACACAACAATCACAATTCCTTGAACTTGTTAAGACAAGTGAACAGATATGATATTGATAGGGGCGTAATAACTTCGTATAGCATACATTATACGAAGTTATAAGGGGGAGGGGGGACATGGCGGGGGAGGGAGGATTCGGTAAAGGGCTATGAAAATCAACTACATTGTATACTGATAAAATAAAATTAAAAAAAAAAAAGAAATTAACAGCTCAGACTGTCTGGGTTCCTGTCCTGACTCTGACATCCACCAAGAGAGGCTGCCACTTAGTGAGAGCCGAGAATGTGCCCAACATTGGACAGACAATATTTCATGTAACCCTCACAACAACCCTGAAAGATGTGAATCATTGTTAGCCTTTTACAAATAAGAAAACTGAGGTGCAAGAAGGTTGATTTCTGCCTAAGGACCCTAGTCAGCAAGAACCGCAGGAGTTAGATCCCTGACCAGAGGCCAGCTCTGTCTGATCCAATGAGCACTAGTCTCTCATTTATGGTGCGGTCACCGTGTGGCCTTGAGCACATCGCTCACCTCTCTGGACCTAAGGGCCCTCACCTGTAAATTAAAAGAACAGGCTTAATGATTCTACAGCCCATCCTGCTCTGAAACTCTATGATACAATTGGAGGGAAAAAGCAACCGCAGACAAGCAGGGGCTTCACTGGGGGGACACAAGTCTGAGTGCTGAAGGAGAAATGGCTTGTTGGCTTGCCGGGGGCTGGAGGAGACAGAAAGGCGAGGGGGTGATGGAGGCAGAGGAGGGAAGTCAGGCATGGAGCCAGTCTGAGGAGGGGCCCCCCCAGACAGGCTGAGGCTGCCCCATGTCGGGCTATCCCTGGGCCATGATCTTAAAGGAAAAAGGCTGAGGCACAGGGCCTGCATCTCAGCTCACTCCTAGAGAGGGGCAGAGCGTGCCCAGCCCAAACACAGGCTATTTTTGGTGTTGTGTTGTTTGGAGAGCAACCAGGCCAGAAATAGTGTTGTGACTGAGTAGGGCCCTGTCTTTCTGCCACCCCCAGCTCTCCCAGTGAAATCACCAGGAATCAGGAGGCTGGGTCCAACATTCCAGGGAGCCTGTGTAACTGACAACGAGGGGAGGCAGCCCGCTCTTCCCCACCGGAAGGGCTGGAAGGGCTCGGCAGTGGGAGCAGAGCATTTGACTGTAAAAGGGATTCTGGAAGATGGGAGGAGAGGGAAAGAGGGATTGAGTCAGAGAGTGGAAAAGAGAGAGTGTGAGGTGGGGAGAGATCTCACGTGGCAGAGCAGAGGAGACAGGAGGAGAGGAATGGGAGAGAAACCGGGAGACAGGAGGATCGGGCAGAAGAAACCAGGAAGAGGGAGGCTCAGAGGGAGAAAAGAACCGTGAAAAAGAGAGCCAGTGGGTGGCTGGTGTTGGGGCAGCGAGGGAGGAGGAAAGAGGAAGGGCAGAGCACGGGCAGGAGGGCAGTGATGAAGGGGTGGCGGGAAGACCCTGCGCTGAGGCCCAAATTGAGCCAGGCCTCATGACTAGGGCATGAGGGTGGGGGTGGGGGTGCGAGGCAGACCAGGAAAGTATGAGTCTGGTCTAGTCACGAACCACCTGCTGAGGGGGCAGATGGAGATGTCTTTCCCAGTTGGCTAGGACTGGAACTTCCCCCAGAAATCCACAGCCCTGTAACTCACTCTCTTATCTCTGACCCTCAGGAAATCAGAGATCCAGCTATTTCAACAGCAGGGACTTTTCTCTGTCCGTTTGACCCCTTACCAAAGAGCCAGCTTGAGAGAGAGCCCTGGGTTCCAGGCTGTTTGGGGTTCTGTGGGAAAAGGGAAAGTGACGATCCCTTGAGTCAGGCTGGGTTCTGAGAAGGGTGTCATGGGGAGGTCTGCTGGGGAGCAGGCAGCTGAGCCTCATCTCCTGGGGAGACAAGGTGGAGGGCTCAAGGCCATGTGCATGGAGAGGAGAGGCAGGGGCCACGGTCAATTCTGGGCTGTAGATCATCCAGGCAGCCCT
This sequence comes from Galeopterus variegatus, assembly GCF_000696425.1. NCBI lineage: Eukaryota > Metazoa > Chordata > Mammalia > Dermoptera > Cynocephalidae > Galeopterus > Galeopterus variegatus. The sequence continues at coordinate 72,834 of NW_007731578.1, forward strand.
AGCTCGTCAGAGTCAAAGGAAAAGCCAGAAGCTTCCATGTCTAGAAACTAGACCTCACCTCAGTTTCTGATACATGCCCACCATATGCCTACAAGTTCCCTCCAGATTGGGAAAATACCCCTTAGTAAGTCAACCGTTCCTGTTTCCAAGGTAAAATGCACCCCCGCCACCTAGTCAGGACACACAGCTGCTCCCAGGCTCTCCTGTGCCTGAAAACGGAGTGTCTTTTCTGGAATGGCATCAAGATCACCCACCAGGTCCACAAGCAGGGACAGAATTGGTCATGCCCTAGCAAGGCCCAGGCCATCCACAGAAAACAGCAGAGGCTTTTATAGCTAAGGCCTGGCAAGGTGTGGGACCATGACTCCTGGAGGGACAGTCAGAGAAAGGGATGGAGGCTGGAGGGGCTGGGCATTGAGGCACCTGGAGGAGGCCACTTCTAGCTGCCTCTAGACTCCCTGCTCTTCCAAATCCATCGGGCTTGGCAATCGGATTCCCAGATCCCTTTGCCCCTCGGGTCCCGACGGATGGAGGTCAAGACACTGGGGGCATTTCTGAGCGGAGGAGATGGCTTTGGGCCTGGCCTCTGTCTTCTCCATCCCAGAGGTCAGGGGCAGATGCTTTTTCCTCACCACTAACCACCCTCTCGGGGACTCCAAACCACAACTGAAAAAAAGGAAAAAGACATAAACAAGAAGCATTTATACAGGAACAGTTCTCTAATGAGTCTGTGATCCCAACTTTCCAGCTGAGGTTTCTATTTCTTCCCCTGCCATCCCCCTCCACCTGACTCCCAGGAGCAACGGAGAAAACAAAAGCAGAGTAAATATGGGAAAGCTGTTCAGCTGTGGTTGCCCTTGGTATCTGTTTACTGAAAAAACCCAAAACAAATATCCCAGCACTACCACCCACCTAAACTTCCTGTGACTCTGCTATCAGCTGTCTCTATGGATACTCCCAGTTGAATCCCACCACCTACACAAAGTAGGACAGCATGTGGACCCCAAGTGCACCATACCTCCCTGCAAGACCCCTTTGGCACTACCCCAGCCACAACATCCAGGCCACGTGGCCAAGGGCGCCTGACCCTGGCAACTCCCCAAATGCACTAGTCTGGTCCTACATGCTCAACTGTTAGCCAATTTCCACCCCCTGTAGAATTTATCAGTCATTCTTCCTCCCCTAACCCCAATGCCCTAAAATCCCACCCACAAACCCACCATGAATTGACACTCCACTTCTATCCCTCCTCCTGCTGCTCCAGCCCTCCAGTGTCCATGCCTGGAGGAAAAGGATAAGGCAGACGCTCTCCCCAGTCTCAGCAGGCAACTAACTCAAAGAAACCAAACTCACGCCTCGGACTCCTAATTCCTTGCCAAGCTTCTACCCTGGTAACCTCTGGTTCCTTTCAGCCACCACCACCCCAACCAGCACACCTCAAACCCCAGCCAGACAGGGCTGTTGACACAGAAAGAGGCACCGAGAGAGTCTGGACACGTGAGGGGAGTCAGCCACACATCATCAGAGGCTGGCAGCCGGGCGGGCACATGGCGGGGATGAGGGAAAGACTGGGAGTCCTCCAGTCCTAGACAGACAAAACCCAGACAATCACACAGCACACTACATGCCCTCTGGCTGCTGGGCTGAGGCCAAGAGAAGGGAGGGTGTTCTTTCCAGGAGGTCGGCCAGGGCATGGGGCAAACAGCACTGACAGAGAAAAGTTTGTAGGATTGTTAGCTTCTTTGATAACTCCACAGTTACCCGTTTCTCCAAAGGAAAAGGGGAAAATGTGAGCTGATTTTCCCCACGCTGAGCACTAGGGGAGGTAATCTGAATACTGGACATTTTGGGCCATCTGGCACTGCCAGGGGTCAAGGTGGCAGAACATCCAAAGAGAGTGGGACACAGGCAGAGGGCGGCAAATGGAGGACCTTGGGTCAAGGCAATCAGGGCTTGCTCAATTGTTCCTGAGCCCTCTTACACACGTACACACTCAGAGCAGCACGCGCACACACACACGTGCCTCAGCAGGTCCTGGAGAGGGAGGTGCCGAGGGGGCCCGGCTGTTCAGACAGACTTCCAGAACCAGAAGGTGGGTGGGGCTGGAACATGAGTTAGTCTATTTCCTGCCCACATCTGGTATAAAAGGAGGCAGCAGCCCAAGGAGGAGCACAGCTGAGTCTGGCTGCGGGGCCAAGAGCACTCTCAAGAGAGAGCCACACACCCACCTCCAGCAGCCGAATCGCCACAACCCAGCAGGCCAGCAATTGCAGCAGCAGCAGCAGGACGAACCGCCAATCACAAAGCACCTTGGAGAACTGCAGGTAGGAGGAAAGCAAACTCCCACCATCTCTTACATCCAGCTTAAGGCGGAGAACTCCCTTCTAGAATCTCCTTCATCCACCACCCCCACTTTTCCTCTGTTTTCTTTCCCTGGAGACCTGCAGCCTCGAGCCGACCCTGCCCTGGCCATAACCACAGGGGAGCTGGGTGGGTGGTCAGGCCCCATTGCCCAGAAACAAGGACCTCCACTCTGTCTTTCTCAATGAAGACATCCCCCCTCTTTTCCTACCTCAGGAAAGGGATTTTTCACACCTGCTAACTTGAATGTAACAATAGTTGTAAAAGCCTCATTAGAGAGGGGCTGGCCAGTTAGCTTAGTTGGCTAGAGCATGGTGCTGATGATACCAAGGTTCAGGGTTCGATTCCTGTGCCAGCTAGCTGCCAAAAAAAAAAAAAAAAAAAAAAGCCTTATAAGAGAATTAAAAAGCATCATTGCAAATCAAAGATGCCATTATAATTCAGCCTCTCAGCCTCCTGGAGAGGAAGGGGTGACACTGGAGCAGTTTCCAAGATTCCCACAGAGGAAAATGGGCTTAAAACTCCCCGAAGCTGATTAGTAATAGGAATTGGTCTGAATTGGTCTGAGAAGGAGTTGGAAGACTCAGAATCCAAATGTATCATGGTCTCTCAATGAATCTTGCCCTTGTGTTCACCTAACAAGGAGAGCTTGGTCCCTGGCTGGGGTGCTACCTCCCCTCCCACTCGCCAGTCTTCTGGAACTCTTCCACCATCACATCTTTTTCTGTTTGCTCTAGGATGCAGATGTCTCCAGCTTTTGCCTGCTTAGCCCTGGGCCTGGCCCTGGTCTTTGGTGAAAGGTCCACCTTGCACCCTCAAGAGTCCCAGATGGCCCAACTGGCCACAGACTTTGGAGTGAAGGTGTTTCAGCAGGTGGCACAGGCCTCCAAGGACCGCAATGTGGTTTTCTCTCCCTATGGGGTGGCCTCGGTGCTGGCCATGCTGCAGCTGACAACAGGAGGAGGAACCCGGCAGCAGATCCAAGCGGCCATGGGATTTAAGATTGATGGTGAGACATGGGGCAGAAGGGGAGGTAGGCAGTCATGCCGTCTTCACAGAAGAGGGGTCGAACCAGCCAGAAGCTGAGGAAAGGCTGGCTCCAGCTTAGCCAAGCCAACTCATGTGCAGCTGTGCTACTGAGACCACTCCATCTTCTTCTCACATCACCCTGCATCACTTGGCCCTTGACCTGCCAAGGTTGTCCAGGACAGTGGATTTGGCCTAGGACAGCCTTGCCTTGCTGCTTATTTATTAACTGTGTGACCCGAACTCCTCTAAAGCTCAGTTTCCTCATCTATAAGATGCAGATAATAAAAATCCCTTCCACATAGGGCTGCTGTAAAGATTAAACAGAATTAAGCATATGAAATGCTTAGCATAACCATTAGTAAAAGAAAAAATTTAGAGTTGTAACTTAAAAACAGAGAAAAATATTCCAATCCAAAGAAAGAGTTAGGACTTGAGACTTTTGAGGAAAGGAAGGAGATGCAGAAAAGAGATTAAGGTTTGGAAGGAAATCTCCCTCCAGAGACCCCTCAGGGAGCAAAAGACCTGCATCCATCCAGGCCTAATGTGTCCTTTCTTCCTTGCCTCACACAGAGAAGGGCATGGCCCCCGCCCTCCGTCACCTGTACAAGGAGCTTGTGGGACCATGCAACAAGGATGAGATCAGCACCACTGATGCCATCTTTGTCCAGCGGGATCTGAAGCTGGTCCAGGGCTTCATGCCCCACTTCTTCAGCCTGTTCCGAAGCACTGTCAAGCAAGTGGACTTTTCAGAGGTGGAAAGAGCCAGATTCATCATCAATGACTGGGTGAAGAGACACACAAAAGGTGAGCAGGCAGGGAGTCCCAAGGGCCTGTGGAGAAAGGGAGTCTGGAAACAAATCCCTGTATCACATCCCCCCCCCCCCCTTCAGCATTCTCTCCTCTGTGGACAGATGACCAAGTGCTTTAAGAACCAAAGCATAACAGCTAATATTTTTTGTAGTTAGGCTTTCTCATGAATCCACTCTAAGGGCACCCCTAAAAAGTGTTATGAGATTTAATAAGAACAGAAATAACCATGACAAGGGCCGGCCCATGGCTCACTCGGGAGAGTGTGGTGCTGATAACACCAAGGCCCCGGGTTCGGATCCCACATAGGGATGGCCAGTCAGCTCACTGGCTGAGCGTGGTGCTGACAACCCCAAGTCAAGGGTTAAGATCCCCTTACCGGTCATCTTTATAAAAAAAAAAAAAAAAGAAATAACCATGACAAGGAACACACACAAGCCTTCAAGACTGCAGGTTAGGAGGCTAAGTAAAGTGTGAAGTAAAGGAAGATTTAAGTTCCCAGCTCTGATCCTGGACAGGCTCCCAGGATCAAGAAAGTGTGGTGAGCTGCAAGACTTTCTGAGATAGTTGGGAAGTGAGAACAGGTTGAAAATAGCTAGATTGATTCAAGACCTGTCTGCCCTCTGACTGGATCCCTTCAACATAAATCCATTTGAGGACTGGGAGCTGAAGAGAACCATCTAAGAGGATTAAAAAATATCTAACCTTCTGACCACCTGGCTTTCCCATAGGTATGATCAGTGACTTACTTGGGGAAGGGGCCGTGGACCAGCTGACGCGCCTGGTGCTGGTGAATGCCTTCTACTTCAATGGCCAGTGGAAGATGCCCTTCCCAGACTCAGGAACCCACCGCCGCCTCTTCCACAAGTGCGATGGCAGCACCGTCTCTGTGCCCATGATGAGTCAGACCAACAAGTTCAACTACGGTAAGTACAACACCTCCCTTCCCCACATCCCACAACTACTGCCTCTCGTCCCTGGGGTCTCCTGAGCGACATCCAAAACATCGCCCTCTGAGGGAGAAAGACCACAGGGAATGTTCCTTTCTATGGGAGGAGAAGCCCTAGAATACACCTCAGCTTTGACAAAGACTTCCCAAATGTGAGCCACCAAGATAATGGGAGCAGAAAAAAGGAGCTTGGTCTCATGCAAGATAAAGCTGATATCCAGAAATCCCCTCAGGCCCACCTCTGACCACTTGACTCCTGTCTCTCATCTTTGTGTGTTTCTAGTGTGATTATCTGGGGCCAACATGTCCTGCTGGGGACAGACTATGTGGAGGTTGAGATTAAGGAGATGAGGACTGGAATGAATTAGTTGCTGGGTGTAGGGGAGAGAGGGATGAAGGTAAAGAAGGCCAAAAGGACACGGAGAAACTAGAAGACACTGAATTGGCAGAAGGTAAGGGAAATGGAAACTAAAATACTGAATAGTGGGCAGAGGAATCTCGAAAGCCAGGATGGAGAACTCGGTTTCCAGAGAGTGGAGAGGACAGGAGAACTAGCTGAAAACCCAGTTCAGCGAGTTAGAATGAACAAGAGCAGGAGCCATTTCCAACGTGCCATCTTGGTATCTTCATAGCTGAGTTTACCACCCCTGATGGCCATTACTACGACATCCTGGAACTGCCCTACCACGGGGACACCCTCAGCATGTTCATCGCTGCCCCCTATGAGAAAGAGGTGCCACTCTCTGCCCTCACCAGTGTCCTGGATGCCCAGCTCATCAGCCAGTGGAAAGGCAATATGACCAGACTGCCCCGCCTCCTGGTTCTGCCCAAGTAAGCCACCCCTTGCTCTTGCCACACTTGCAATGCCCTGATCCCCCTGTCTCCCCCCTCCCTTCTCTCCTGGCTCCCTGAAATCACCACCTCCCTGTTGAGTTTCCCAGATCCAGATGCTTGCAGGGCAGAGATGTGTGTGGGAGGCTGATGGGAAACACTCTGGCCTGGGTTTGATTAAGGTTCCTCGCATCCTCCCCCCCCCCCCTTCATCTCGAGGTGCATCCCAGCACTGACCATCCTTCCCTGGCTCAGAGGTGCTGCGGACTGGCAGATCAAATGCCCACCCAGTGCTGAGACTCCCTTCTCCCCCCAAGCCTGGGCATTTCCCTCCCCAGAAACAGTGTGCATATACTATTTTGGAGTGTAGGTGACTTGTTTACTCACAGAAGCAGGTTTTTGCTTCCACAAACTTTGTTTTTCAGGAGGGCAGGAGAGAGCTTTTCTAGACTATGCTCCCACATTGACCACCTCCAGAAAACCCAGTAAAAAACAGCCAGAAGGAGAGACATAGAAATGATGGGGGGAGGGCATAATCTGTCTATGCCCATTTACGAATGCCCTGCACTCCCACCTCTAACTCCTCAAGTCAACATCTGAACAATAGAACAAAAGAAATCACTTTCACACATGGAGCAGCTCGAACTACAGCTTCTAGCTGGGATTCCAACAAAGCAGAATTTTAAGATCCTTCTGCAGAAGCAAAGGGGGTGGAGAAGGCTGAGGCTGGGTAATTGTTGAATTACAGGGAAGCCTCCCACCATGCTTACCCCAAATTTCCAGATGCCATAATACCAGGCTTGGAGGAAGGGGAGAATTTAGTTGGTTAGCTAGTTTTTTTCCTCTCTCTCTCACATAAAAATCAAAGTAGTTAGTCGTACCCTGGTGGGAAGCAGAGAGTGCCATAAAGTCTTGCTGCTTGAGTCCTTGTCAGGGTTAGCTCTCAGAAACACTCTACAGACCAGATTTTTGTTCCAACATCCTTGCAAAAGAATTCACCCTTTGCCTCCCAGCCAGACTGAACAAAATTAGGATGAAACTACTGTCTTATTTGAAGAAAGTAATTCGTCATAGGTTTGAGGAGGTGAGGAGATTGCAGGAGAATGTTTATTAATATTAGAAACTTCCAGTAAGGAGAGAGACTTTGCAAACAGATTTGAAAAAACAGGCTTCCCTCTTCAACTTTCACATCAGTTCCTATCCTGTCGGTCATCCCTGCTGTCCAGGGGGGACACCTGGAAGGGGGCTGGGAGAGGCAGTGACAGGGGCCAAGCTTGAACTGTCTCCTGCTGCTGTCTGCAGGTTCTCCCTGGAGAGTGAAGCTGACCTCAGGAGGCCCCTGGAGAACTTGGGGATGACTGACATGTTTAGGCCAGACCAGGCAGACTTCTCGAGTCTTTCAGGTGAGAGATTTTCCCTCTTGTTTTCTTATCCCGGTGGACAGTGGGGCCCCTAAGAGGACAAAGGAGTCTTTCCCTGAGAGTGTCGGCTGACCTACCCTTGTGTCCACCTCTGTTTCAGACCAAGAGCTTCTCTATGTGTCGCAGGCACTGCAAAAAGTAAAGATTGAGGTGAACGAGAGCGGTACAGTGGCCTCCTCCTCCACAGGTGAGTCTGGTGCAGGGGAGGCACCGCAAGCCTCAGCCCCAGGCTTCCAGGAGGGGCCTCTGCCTGGCGCCTCCATCACCCTTCAGGATAACTAGTCCCCAAACCTGGAATGGACCCCGCTGCCCTGATGGCTTCTCAGAACAGCTCTTCCTGTGCAGAGAACAAAAGCCCCACCATCTTCCTTTACCCCTGTTTCTCAGCCCCATAAAATGGGCCTGCTTTCCCTGCGACTCCATTCCCTCACCTGGTGGCTCCTGAGGTCCTGAATGTGAAAAGGCCTCCCAAAGGAAGACCCGAGTTGTTTCCCATAGTGGGTAGTAAGCTTAAGGAACTTGATTATCAATAAGCCCCAAAAGGGTTGAGATAAGTGTGTTTGTGAGTGCATAGCTGATAGATCTCTTCCAAACTCCTGCAGGAAACCAGGTCTTAGAGGATGCCCCTAAACTTTTAAGGTTCATGTTCAGGAGAACAAACGTCTCCTAAAAAGCACTTTCCAATGTTGCCATCAGATAGAAGGCTGCTGTCAACGGATCACTTGTGATCGGTGCAGACACCACTGCTCATGTCCCTCCGTTCTGAGACATTGTCCCTTCTCTTCCAGCCATCCTAGTCTCAGCCCGAATGGCCCCTGAGGAGATCATCATGGACAGACCCTTCCTCTTTGTGGTTCGGCACAACCCCACAGGTGAGCCCGGAAGCCCACAATGTCCCATTGTCCTCCCACCCATTCTCCTTGTCTCGGGCACAGTCTACACAGGTGTAGACAACCCTCAAGCCCCAAGAGGACTTTAGGCAAAGAATCCATAACTCTGCTCGGCTTCCTCTCCTCAGAGAAGGTGGTCATCTGCTGTAGACAGTGTGGTGCCAGGACCCCAGTCCTAGCTTAGTCACTTAAGCAGCTATGACTCCAGATAGCTCACTCATCTCGGATCTCAGTTCATCCAGACATATTGAGCTGTAACTTTCCTTCCAATTCTCAACTCACATGATTCTTCCATCCTCAGGAACAGTCCTTTTCATGGGCCAAGTGATGGAACCCTGACCATGGGCAGAGAAGCCCTCTTCTGGGACAAAACTGGAGATGCATTAAAAAGAAGAAGCTCTGATGAAGTGCACTTTTGCTTTAATGACTCTTTCTGGAGAAAGAGAAAACATTTGCCTTTTTCTGAAAAATGGTAAATTTTTCAAATCTGCCACCTAGACCTCAGCCTCTCCCAAGAGTGGGAGAGAGGACCTTGGCTCCAGACTCCCTAGTCAGAGCCCTTGGGAGAGAACTCTGATGCACAACTCCCAGGAGGTCTCCAACCCAGACTGTAAAACTTGCAGGATCATTTGCACAGCTGCTTCAGCCCATGTCTCTGCCCATTCAGATCTTCAGACCTGGTTGACACTGATGCCCTAGCAGCATGGAACCACAGACTTACAGGAGTGTTTGTATACTTGGTAGAAACAATTTATGTTCTGGTCACGTTGCCGTCACTCTTGCACTGTCTGCCACTGCTGAGGAGGCTGGCAACAGGCCAAAGAAGGCCAGTGGAAGAAACACCCTTTCATCTCGAGGTGCATCCCAGCACTGACCATCCTTCCCTGGCTCAGAGGTGCTGCGGACTGGCAGATCAAATGCCCACCCAGTGCTGAGACTCCCTTCTCCCCCCAAGCCTGGGCATTTCCCTCCCCAGAAACAGTGTGCATATACTATTTTGGAGTGTAGGTGACTTGTTTACTCACAGAAGCAGGTTTTTGCTTCCACAAACTTTGTTTTTCAGGAATAGAGGAAGAAAGGTCAGATGTGTGCCTGGCTCTGCCGCCAATCTCCTGGTGGAGAGGGTAGGAGCCAGAGGTGTCCTTGAATATTTATCGCATCGTTGCCCCTGTATGCTTGTTAGAGAGAAAAAGGACTATTAAGGAAAAAGAATTATTTAAGCTTTCTCACAATGTTTCTCTGTGGTCTGCGTCATTGCATCTCAGGAGTCTGACCAGTTGACCATCACATCCCTCTGGGTGCCAAGCATGATGGGGCCCGCACTGCCACCTGGTGGCTGCCTGAACCCCCTGCTCCTCTGGTTTTCTTGCCTTTCTACTGGATGGATTAGGGCCCCTGCCAAGATGATCCAACTGCAGCCCACTTTAGGAATCAAAGGATGGGGTGGGGGAGAGAGACTTGAGCGAGGACAAAGTGGTTTCAAATTTTTCCAGTATATTTAGGAGCAGAAATGCAAGGGGCTACATGACCTACCAGGACAGAACTTTCCCCAATTACAGGGTGACTCACAGCTGCATCAGTGACTCACTTCAATGTGTCATTTCCGGCTGCTGTGTATGAGCAGTGGACATGTGAGGGCGGGGGCACAATGAAAGAGACAGCGAGCTTGGACTCAACTACCTTAGTTAGATAATCTTTTTGAAAACCTACTAGCTAGGGGGTATGGCGTAAAGACTGATTTATTGAAGAATTGCACATAGATGTGAAATGAATGTAATCTAAAAGAAGTCTAGTCATTCTACCACGCTCTTCACTGAAAAATCCTCATTCTTTGATTTTTTTTTTTCTTTTTCCATGATGCATTGGATGATGACAGCCAAACACAGCACCTACTTGGGGTTCCCAAACGTGGGGTCTCAAATATTCTTGAGATGGTGTTGAGTTATATGTCTTTTCACTTTTGATATATACACAAGTAAAAATGTTTCAAAAAATAATAAAATAAATAAATACAAAGAATATGCCAAAACAGTCTCTGCCTTTACTTTCTACATTTCACGCAGTACAAGAAATCAAAATCCTGTTGGCTTGTAGACCTCTCAGGTCAAAGAGATCTTTGTGAAACATACACCTACAGGCACAGGCATGTTGACCTGCCATGGGGGAGTCCATGAGACCAGTCATCAGGACCCTGCAACAAAGCCCCAAGGACATGTTGGGGGGGGCTTGATTCTCCCCCTGCACATCATCCTCAAAAAGGAAAGAGGGTTCCCCCAAACACCTTGCACCCACCCTAACGTGCCTGCTCACGGCCACTGTCCCTCTGGGCTCTCAACTCTGTTCATGCCATTGCCTTCCACCACCTAATGTCCCCCAACCACCTAACCCCACCCCCATTTCTCCAAGCCCAGATCAAGTTCCATTGCCTCCACCTGGGCTTTACCCATGAATCCTGCCAACATTATCACTCTCAACTTGACACTTGCTGGTTTTTCTTTTCCCTGGTTTGTAAGTGTTTGTATTCACGTGTGCTCTTTAACTCTGTGTGTGCGTCTTACCCTCCCTGACTCCACCTTCATATCAGGATCCTTGACAAGACTCTTTTGTTATATACATACTCTTAATATCCTCCTTAAAATGGCTTCCTGAAAAGTCTTTTATTCTCCTCCTCCAGTATCTTGAAGACTCTTGGCAGCGGACACACTTCTCCCAATTTGTTTCTGTTCATATATTCAAAATTAAACTAAAAAAAATCAAAAACTATCTGTCAAAATGTGTGACGTCCAACTCCATAACCTTAAAAATAGAATTGGTAGACCCAACCCTCTGGATACCCAGCTCATTTCTTAATAGGAGCTAATTATCATCTAGGGGCTCTCGGTCAAAACACTGTACTGTAGTTAGGAGGTAGTGAGTTGTCTGCTACCGGAAGTGCTCAAGGACAGCCAGCATGAACACTTGGTACGGATGCTTCAGAGGTCAGAGCATAAGGCAAAGTGACTTTTTTAAATTATAAAAACATGCTCATAGTAAACATTCATTCACACACTTCCAACAAGGTAAAAGTGGAAACTTAATAGGTCCCCAGTTTCTTGGGTGTTCTTTCAGAACTTTGCTAAGTATTTATAAGCATATTTAAAATATTCTTTTCTCTCACACAAATAAAATCATTGTAAATATGGGCCGGCCCGTGGCTCACTCGGGAGAGTGCGGTGCTGATAGCACCAAGGCCACGGGTTCGGATCCCAGATAGGGATGGCCGGTTCGCTCACTGGCTGAGCGTGGTGCTGACAACACCAAGTCAAGGGTTAAGATCCCCTTACTGGTCATCTTTTAAAAAAAAAAAAATCATTGTAAATATAAATATATAAACAGTCATGTGCCATATAATGTCATCTTGGTTAACACTGGACCACATATACAACGGTAGTACCATAAGATTATAATGGCTGTACCACATAGCCTAGGTGTGTAGTAGGCTATACCATTTAGGTTTGTGTAAGCATACTCTATGATGTTTGCACAATGATGAAATTGTTTAATGACACATTTCTCAGAACGTATCCCTGTCGTTAAGTGACACATAACTATATATAGTGTTCTACAGCTTGCTTTGTTTGCCTAATGATACATTCTAGACACCTTTCCCTAATCTTTTTTTACCAGCTGCATATATAAATGTACCATATAATTCCTTAACAGTTATGATGGATACTTTGCTTGTTTCATAGTTTTTGTAACGGGTGGTGGTGTTACCAACAATGCTGGTAACATTGAGGTAAGACATTCTTACACATTATCCCGGGGCTCAATTGCTCCTGTATCCATAGGATAACTTTCTAACAATGGGACTAAGTGTCTCTTTTAAGAATCTTCCATTAATTAAAGCATGGCCTTGTAACACTAAGGTCAAAGGTTCAGATATCAGTACCAGCCAGCTGTCAAAAACAAAAACAAGAAACTAAAGATCCTGAAATTGTGTGACTCTGGTAATACAAACACTTTCAAATGGCACAAGACAATTGCAAGTGACCACTTTGCCTGGTTAGAATCTTACCTTTTCTCAAGCTTAAATAAGACTTTACGACTTTCCTACATAAGCCCACTGCCATAAATAAAGGCAGGTTTTAGACTTTAAACTAAAAAAAACTTCACATTATCTTCTCTGAAATGATGTTAGACTTCCTCAGATCAAATTCTGATTATAATGCTTTTGAGAGTAAATCCAGAATGGGCATTCATTCATTTACTCCCTCCTTAATCATTCCACACGGACTAACGGCCTTCTCTCTGCCCCTCCCTTTCCTGTTTCCCTCTCAAGGATCAACTCAGGGGCAATCTTGGGTGCCTTCAAAGTGAGATGCCAAGATGTTCAAAAGTGATACAGTTGTTGGGTATCCCCTCCTCATGGATTCCTCTCTTTCTATTCAAGCTTTCTCTTCTCCCGTGAAACTGATGTAGTAAGAGGGGCTTCAAAGTCCAATCGAGCTTGGAAGAGAGGGTCTTCTTCTCTTCTTAGAAAGCCATAGGTTCTCAAGTTAGTGCTACACTGGGATTCGTGGCCAAAACTTCAGCTGGTACTAAAAGATTCCTCTTCCTGCCTTACCCTCTTATACAGGTCCCCCTTTGGGCTCATAGCGGGTAGTCGGGGTCATGAATGCAACAATCTAAGAATTCAGGGATACTGGGACCCAGGTATGTCTCTCAAACTCCTTATATCCTGAGAATATGACCAATTCCAGGCCCTGGGCTAGTGGCTAAAGAGTTACCCATCTGTAACAGATTTGCTTAGAAACCTAAAGAGCCTCTTTGCCACAATATGCTTCAAAAGGCAGAACAAGTTTGCCTGAATTCTGCAGCATACAGTTGAAAAACTGTCTGTACATGCTGAGAACACTCAAGAGAACAGAGTTCTTCAAGATGCCCCCTCACCACAGAGAAAGTTTCCTCTAGGAAATGCCCCATTTAACAGTGCTCTCAGCTTTTCTTAGATACTGTGAGGCCAAAATGATGATGCTGCTTCATGGTGCGAGGCCTGCCCAGCCCTGTTTGACTTTGCCTGCGTCCCCTTGCTTGGACATTCCAAGTTTTTCTTCCTTTCTCTACTTCTTTAGGGATGAAAAACTAACAAGATCCGACTCCAGCCACCATCACTGCAGATCTCTTGTAAACCTCACAAAGTGAAATTATCTGCCTGTGCGTGGGCAATGAGCATGAATATTGTAAATCCCTCGACAGTAAAAATATTCTATCGGAATGAAATTTGTCAAGGAGACACCATCTGTTTTCCAAACCTTTTTTAGGTGGTTCCTCAAGTAAGTTTTGTTGCAATAATAGTAGCAAATGCTTATGTAGAGATGAGGAAACTAAGACACAGAGAAGCTGAATAACTCGCTACTATTATTATTATTATTACTTAAAAGCCTCAGGCAGTCAGGCTCCTCTGGGCCTCTTGCCATGATACTGTATTGCCTCTCTCTGTGGCATTTGTGAACAGGAACAAGTCTCCCTGAACACTGGGAAGGGCTCAGCACAACAGTGCTGCCCTCACGTGTCAGTCACCAGCACCTCCTGCATTTCCACAGGCCACCTTAACAGCCTCAACACCCGCGTTCTGAACAGAGTCTTTTATCCCCAGCCACCAGATGTCGCTTTGACTCCAGTGGACAAGGCTTCTCTAAAGCAAAGCAGCTGTGGCTTCAAAACCTTGCCAAGTTTGAACTCCATTCCATTTAACAAGTATTTATTTAAAAGCCGAACTATGTGCTGGGAACTATGAAGCATTAAAAAAAAAGTGTAAGTGACACTTCTTAATATCAGGTACCTAAAGAGAATGGACACCGAAAAGCTGAAAAGCTATGCAAGTCACTGCAAAAATGATGGAAAGGAACATTATAGAAATGACCTTTATAGTCTAGAGCATAAAAGCTCATCGAAGGAGTGGCTGTTTGATTGAAAGCTGGAAAAATAAATATGATGGATTTGGGTCTGTAGGAAGGGAATGGTAGGGCATTACAGAAAACAGCATGAACAAAATCACAAAGGAAAAATTATAGCAAGACAGGTTCAAGGCACGCAAGTGAGGATAAAGTCCCAAGTCACCAAGTTGGTTTCAGACTCCTCCCTCCCTCTTCTGATAACCTGGCCAGGCAGTCGTCTCTTCCTCTCTTCCATACACTCTCTCCTAGTCTGGTCAGACAAGTCTTACCTATGTCCCTTCAATAAGCCACGCCTTCATTTTACTCTTTATGTCCCCGGCTTATAGCGAGCAAGTCTAGGAAAAGGCAATGATATCGATCACAATGGGAAACTAAGAGATGGGATGGTTTCGGGGGAGGGCGGAAAGAAGTGGTAACTCATTTTTGGAAAGTGAAGTTTGAGATGACAATGGAATTTTTAAACAGGGGATCCAGTATACAGTTATTCAACAAAATCAGGTGCTTGCTGCATGTCAGGCACTGAGCTAGGCACAGCTGAAACAGCAAAAGAAGTCAGTCTGTCATCTAGCAAGAATAATAAATGTAAAATACGTAATATTAAATACAAAATTAGAATTTAGCATATTTTGGATGAGAACTAAAATTTAAATATCTAGATTTGATAACCATCTATATGGATCATAATGGAATCTAATCAACAAGCACTGTGCTAGGTGCTGCGAAGAAATGAAAGATGTATACGACACCACTGCACAAGGAGCTTACAATACCTCTGCAGAGACGAGGTCAAATCACATATGCAGTCAATGGACAACATGGCATGATGACAAAGTTTACCTGGCAGAGTTCTTCATTCCAAGCAACAGAAACCAACTCTGGCTAATGGAAGCACAAAAGGAAATTGCGAGCTCAGGGAATTGCCAGGACAGCTAGAGAAGCAGGTTGGAGGGAGGTCTCACATGAGGAATGATGTCCTAAATCACAACTGTGCCCCAACCCACTCCCTCACTGGACACAAGACACTGCCACTGGCGTCATTCTACTGCTACCCGAGGAACCCCAACCTCTGATCCTCTGCCAGAGTCTTAATTACCCTCCATCATCTCATACTCCCCTCATTCTTTCCTGGACCAAAGTCCAGGTAGATGCACAGAAGGGCACAGCCCAGCACACTGCCCATGCTGCTGGGCTCTGCCACAAAGAAGGCTGCAAAAGTGAATATCTGGAAATTTCAAACGCTACTGTGGGAGGTTGGTCTATCTCCCCCTAGACTCGTAAGGTAGGGGATTCCCAAATTCTAAGAAGGGGATTTAGATCCTGGAAGATGAAAAAGAATGACAAACATCTACCACAGAAAGTATTCAAATGTTCAGAACAGTTAGGAATAGCATATGATAAGGCCCCATATAATTGCTCAGTAAATAAATAAATAAATAAATAAACCACAGTGATTACTGCAAATGACATCATCAGGGAACTACAAGCTACTGCTATGAATGATGGTGTCCTCTCAAAAATTCATGTTGGAACTTAATCCCCAGTGCAACAGTATTAAGAGGTGTAGTCTTTGGGAGATGACTGGGCCACCTTCCCAACCACTGCAGGAACCACTTCTACGTCACATGAGGGAAGATATGGAGAGGTGTCAGCATGGTTTGTAGT
Source organism: Galeopterus variegatus (assembly GCF_000696425.1). Classification (NCBI taxonomy): domain Eukaryota; kingdom Metazoa; phylum Chordata; class Mammalia; order Dermoptera; family Cynocephalidae; genus Galeopterus; species Galeopterus variegatus. Next base: position 88,723 of record NW_007731578.1, read on the forward strand.
GTGACAATATAAACACCAACCCTACCTGTGAAGGGTAATCTCATCTTCCATTTATACAAATGGCACCACTAATCATCTGGGCTCATCTTTGAGTCTTCTCCCTTCTTTTCTACTTAGATGAATTATCGACTTCAGCTGATTTCCCACGAGAGGTATTTCTTTGATTTGTCCCTCTTCATTTCATCCTTGAGCCTGTATTCCCAAAACTGCCTCCTAGATGATCTTCCAGACATCCACCTGTTTTTTCAAATGGTCCCACTTATTACTATAAGATTAATTGTCTTTACACTATTTTCATCAAGTTTTTCACCAGCTCAGACAACCATAATGACTCCCAACTGCCCACTGCATCAAATCTGAACTTATCTCCATGCACAAGCTGTACTGGATGTCAAAGATTCTCTTCATTCATCATTCACTAACAACGAAGCAATCCAGTCCACCATCTTCTAATTCGTTTAAACCACTTGAATTCTATGATTCTACATGAGCAAAACCCATATTTCTAACAATTCTTTTCTGTAGTTAGGCATTGAGACAAGGAATTCTAGAAAGTGTCAGCTTTCCAAGGAATGCAGGAGTTTACCTCTCTAGAGCTTTCAACTTGTGTGGGCTATTGCCTAGCTCTCTGCTTTATGTCTTTACCTCACCGCTCATTACTTCCTGATATGCAACCTTCTCCTCTCTCCCAAGAGCACATTTCTTTTTATTTGCTTTGCCTTTTGCCCTTCTTACACATTTCACTCCGTAATGACTTACCCTTTCTAACTCTAACAACTTGCTTTATTGATTTATTCTTGATTTGATAAATAACCCCAATATAGTTCAGCAAACTCTCTATGCCATTGGCAAGATATCCCCTTGGTAGATGCCATATACTTTAGACTATGCCATTGGTAAGCCTAAGGTATAGGCAGAGGAGAAAGGGAAAAGAAAAAGAAAGGAATAAGAAAATATAAAAGAAAGAAGCTGGGAAAGGGAAACAATAGCTACCATGACAAAATATTTACAGTGCACCAGATACTTTCTATACATTACCTCTAATCCTCAGAACCACCTTGCAAGATATGTACTGCTGTCTCCATTTTTAAGATGGGGAGGGGTATTAACCATCTCACCTGAGGCTAAACATCTTAGTAAGAGTGAGAGACAAGATTGCATCCCAGGTGAATTAGGCCCATTAGAGCATATCATCACCATAAAGAACAAGAAAAAAAGAACATAAAGTGGACGCATGTAAGCCTTACCAACAATTGCTTCAAGTGCTACTCAAAAATAATAGCTTCATTAGTTGCCAACAATTATTTAGAAATTTAAGATTTTCCCTTATTCTTATACCCATACCCCTTTACTACATGGACACACACACTCCGCTGAAGGCTCATATTACAATTTACATCCTCTTCATTACACTTAGGTCTGGGTAACATCTGTTCCTTTTTAGTTTTGACCCATGCTAACCTCTTAAGATTCTCTTCATTTCTTTGCCTTTTGCCTTAATTCATCTTTCTCCCCCCACTCTCACCCTTTTTCTTACATCCCTTTTATATCGCCATCTCTTTTTCTCTTTTGTTTCCTCTCTCCCTCATTTCCTGCACATTTCTCTTGCTTTAAGAGAATGTTGTGTCTAGCAGATCCTCAACAGATATTATTTTGAGCTTATACTTTCCTCATGCCTGTTCCAACACTACCCTTTGTGTTCCTGTCTTTGATGTCATTCCTCGTCCCCTGCATTTAATTCTCAACCTGCTCCCTCTTAATTTCTCACGCCTCTTCCATTGGTCCTCCCTGCTTCCTCACGAGCTCCAGAGATCGTCCCATCCACTTCTCACCTTTTCCCGCCTTTTCTCCGAAGGCTCCAAAGCGCGAGGACCTCATTGTCCTCCCCATCCTACCACCAGGCAGCCTTGTTACTATGACGACCGAGCTACCCAAAGCTGAAGTCAAGGACCTGGTTGCCATGGCTTCCGCTTCTGGGCCTCCAGCCCCGCCCGCACGCTCCGCAGCGTTGGCGCCTGCGCAGTTTGCAGCGCGACGGCGCCGGGGCGGGACAGGGCGGGGCTTCAGCCGAGAGGGAGGGAAAAAGGAGGAAGGATAAGAAAGGGAGTGGAGCTGGCACCGACGGTGGCCGACGAGGGACGCGCCGAGCCGGAGGCTGCAGGATGGTAGGCTGTGCGAAGAGGGAGGGGAGGGGGAACCGAGGGGCGTGGGCTGCACCTGTGGGGGTCCTTGGGGGCCGCCCTCGGAGCAGGCCGCTCTTTCCTCCCTCTGGTCCTCAGAGGCCTCACTTACCTGGGCGGGTGGGCGAGCCGGCCTCGGAAGGAAGGGCTGGAAATGGCATTCGGGAGAGGGGCGCATTTGTCGGGCGAGGGAGATGACTTGAGGGCGTCGGGACCGTCCCGAGTTGGGAGGAGCACTCGGGTCTCGGCCCGAGGGGTCCCGACCATTGCCGCAGGGAAGTCGCTCGAGAAAGAGGGGTGTGGGGTGTGTTCACGGAGGGAGGGAGCGAGGGTCGCCGGTCACCTAGACCCTCTGCGCGTGCGGCCCGGACGGGAGCGGGGGCCCGTGCGGGGAGCGGGGTGTGGGAGGGGATAGTTTCCGGGTTCGAGGAGGGAACGTTCTGCCTCTGTTCGTCGCCGAGCTCGCCCAGAGGCTGGGCTCAGGTGGGGAAGCGAAGTGGGCTGGAGGTTTTGCTCTCAGGGATCCAGGCTTTGGGATCCCGGGCTCCGGTGCTCTTCGCTCTCCGCCCCCCATCCCATCTATCCCATTCCCTTTCCGGAACCCAGGCCTTCCTTCTTCCTGCTCGCTCCCCACCCCCTTATCTTGGACGAACTAGGCTCCTTTGCGCCCCTCTGTTCCCGTCCTTCTCCACCACCCAAAAGCCCAGTTCTCCTGAATTCTGACTTTTAGCCTACTAAACTAGTACCGTTCCACACCCCCCGGGGATTCCAGTCCTGGTAATGTCCATAGAGAGCAAGCTGCAGAAGAGGGAGGTGACTCCAGGATGTGGCCCAGACCCCCTGGAATTGGGAACCTGAGGTACACGGGGTAGTGAGCGCTCTGCATTCCATTCCACTCTGCCCAGCTGACTGTGTTCCACAAGCATGGCCTAGGGGAACCGCCGAGGTGGCCGTGCCCTGAGGGGCTGAAAGGGAGATTGGTCACCTGGTGTCAGGGGAGGAGTGGGATCTCAGCAGAAGGCGCCGTAAAAAGAATAAAAATTAGGAGAAGAATATCAGGGGCCAAATGCTGGAATGGCTGAGGAGAGGAGAGTGGAATTTGGGCATCCCAGTACCGTGTATGGTATTGGATATACATAATGCAGAGAAGGGTAACCCCAGGCATAGGTCTGGTACTGGAGGGCAGTGTGTTTAGGACATCAGCAAGGGCTGATGGCTGTATGGCTAGGATGAGGTGGAGAATTGAGGTAGCTTTTCGAGGGACAAAATACCCAATTTCAGTGTGGTGATGGATAGAGAGAGCATGGAAAAGATCAGGCATCTTTTTGGCATCAGCTATGGTCTTCTTGTCACTGTACTAGGCATTTTACTAACTTTTGGAGAGGACGGTTAGAAATAGGTGGTCAGGAAATAATAACAACACCTAACATGTTATACTACCTACCATGTGCCAGGCACTGTTGCATATATCAACTCATTTAATCCTTCTTAGCAACCTTGTAAGGTAGGTACTTTTACTATCTCCATCTTACATATAAGGAAACTGAGGCCCAGAGACAAAGCAGTTTGCCCAAGGCCATACATAACTAGTAGAGCCAGTATTTAAACCCAAATGATAGATTCAGAAGCTCTGACTTCCCCCAGAAGGAAAGGCACCTGCTGGTGGGAACACCCAGATTTGAGATCAGAGGGCTGGAGTTTTAAAGCACATAGGAGCTGTGAGTAGGGAAGAGTTAGATGGGCTGAGTTTGGGGCTGTGTGTTTATGGAGGAAAGAAGCTCAGAGAACCAAATCTCTGTCCCTTGGTTCCACCCCTCCTTCCCCCCAGATGCGATTCATGCTGCTGTTCAGCCGGCAGGGAAAGCTGCGGCTGCAAAAATGGTACCTGGCCACTTCAGACAAGGAGCGAAAGAAGATGGTTCGGGAACTTATGCAGGTTGTTCTGGCTCGCAAACCCAAGATGTGCAGCTTCCTGGAGTGGAGAGACCTCAAAGTAGTCTATAAGAGGTGACTCCCTACCTACCTTCAGTCTTGCCTGGATCTTGCTGGATTGGAGCTTGGCAATGGGTTTAAAATGTCAGTCCCTTGGGCCGACCCTGTGGTTCACTCGGGAGAGTGCGGTGCTGGGAGCGCAGCGGCGCTCCTGCCGCGGGTTCGGATCCTATATAGGGATGGCCGGTGCGCTCACTGGCTGAGCGGGGTGCGGACCACACCAAGCCGAGGGTTGCGATCCCCTTACCGGTCACAAAAAAGCAAAAAAAAAAAAAAAAAAAAAAATGTCAGTCCCTTAGGTCAAGGAGAGCTGGGAGCTAAGGACATCTATCTGGAGGGCAGTGATGAACGCTAGCTTCTTTTACTTTCCAAACTCCCCTTGAAGAGATTCTTGTTCCCCAACTGGTTTTGCTCAAGCCTTACACCTGTCTCATGTACATACCTCTGTCACTAAAGGCCCTATCTTGTCACTGCACATGTCCCTTGCAGTCTCATTCACCAGTCAGAGGTCTTGCCCCACTTTTCCAACCCATACACACGAATACACACACACACACACACACTTTCTGATTCCTTCTCCTCTGAGCAGGTGAGTTAGTTGGCTCGGGTTTTTGCTGAGTCAAACTGAGCAGGTTAAAGGGCAAGAAGGAAAGAGCATGCATCTTTGCCTGTTTGTGAGAGAGCACTAAGACAGAGTGGGTTACTCTCTGCATATGCTGGAGCCACCCCCACTTGTGCCCAGTTAGGCACAGACCCAGGACTGGTGGGAGGTTGGAGTCCAGAATGCCTGGGGCCTGAAGCAAGCTCCCAGCTATGTCTCATGTGCTCCTCTCCTCAGATATGCCAGCCTCTACTTCTGCTGCGCCATTGAGGGCCAAGACAATGAGCTCATCACTCTGGAGCTGATCCACCGATACGTGGAGCTCCTGGACAAATACTTTGGCAGCGTAAGTCTCCCCAGCCATCCCAGTTTTCATACCCAGCAGCCCCTCTTTTACTAAACTTTTGAGGCCCTTCCAGTCTCTGCCCTGGAAGTCTCAGGGGAGAGGTGAAGTTGGAGCAGTGAGAACAGCACTTAATCTCCCTTTTTAAGCTTTAAGCCTATTAGCCATGTCCTTTAATCAGCCCTAGGGGAAGGAGGGGGGGCAGAATCTGGCACTTAATCCCCACATAGAGCTCAGCTTGGACTTCTCACACAAGGACAGAGACCAAATTCAGATTTTGTCAGTGATTCCTGGCCTTGGCTTTGCATTAGAATCTTCTAGACAGTTTTTTAAAATAGCGATGCCCAGGTCCCATCCCCAAAGATTCTGAATTAACTTATCTGGGGTATAGCCTGGGCATTGGCATACAGCTCAGATCTTAGATGGGGAATGGCAATAACTCCATAATTTGTATACCACTTAACAATTTACAAAGTGCTTTTGCTTCTCTCGTTTGCTCCTCATTCCGTCCTATAAGTTGTTGTAGGTATCTCCATTTTCAAATGAGAACTGAGGCTCAAAGACATTCAGTGCATGCATCGCTGGCTGGTTAGTGGAGAGCCCTGTTGGGAACTCAAGTCTTCTACCTGATGGTCCAGAATCTCCTCCTTGTCTGCCCTACAGTGCCTAAGGAGGAGGCTAGCCCAGCCTCTGCTGGGAATAGTGTCGCAGATTTTGTGGGGAAGGCAATGGGAACCAAAGACATGGGTGGATTAGGGCAACTAATATTTCATTATTGGAGAGAAAGAGTCAAGAGGAAGAGAAGAAAAACCTGAACCAAGCACTAAGACCTGGGGTTGGGAAGACATGAGACCTGGGGCAAGAACCCAAGGTGCGAGGAGTGGTCATGAGAGAAGTAGGGGGTTGGGGTGCGGTGGTCTAGGAATGCACCTTGACACTCAACTCTGCCTCTTCCCCCTGCTCCCAGGTGTGTGAGCTGGATATCATCTTCAACTTTGAGAAGGCCTATTTCATCTTGGATGAGTTTTTGATGGGGGGGGATGTCCAGGACACCTCCAAGAAGAGTGTGCTGAAGGCTATTGAGCAGGCAGACCTGCTGCAAGAGGTACGGGCCAGGGACAGTGAGGAGGAAGAAGAAACTTGTGGCAGAAGGTGCCCTCCCTCTGCTGGACATCCTGCCCGCCGCCGAGGGGGCCCCCCTCCCTGTGGCATCTGGCCCCCACCACGCCCAGCTGTCCAGCTTGCCCTCAAACCCTGAGCCCCCGGGGTGGGCTGCCGGGGTGGCAGACAGCCCACCTGTGCCAGTTCTCCTCTTATTCCAAGCTCTGTCCTTCCAAGACCCCAGATGTCTTGTCCCAGCCAAATCTCCTTTGTCCCATGCTTCTCATGGCTTTAAGGGTTGCTCAGAGAATTAGAGAAGGGGCACATGGTAGATCATTCTTTTCTTTCCTGATTTCTTCCCCATTTTTTTTTATATGCACACATACTCCAAAGCCACTGCTTCTCAGGAGCAAAAGGCTGTGAGGATTTGGGAGCTGGGGTGGAAGGCCCCTGGATGTTGGTGCTCCCTGCTATCTGGCGCCCCCTCCCTTACCCCATTACTGCCTGCCCCCACTCTGCTGTGCCACTGCTGAGCCTTGGTGCAGGGAGATGAGTCACCGGAATCTGCAGTGACGAGCAAGCTGGCCTGAGCTGGCTCTGAGGAGGGGGAGAGATGGGGGGCCGGGGGGGCTCATCTCTGCAGTAGGAGAAGGAACAGAACTGAGTGTTGCCCCACTGGTCCAGCATCCCCTTCATACACACACACACACACACACACACACACACACACACACACACACACACACACATGCCCCGGCACACACACCCGCCCCTGTTATTAGTGCTCTGCTCAGACCCTATTGACTCATCCCTCTGCAGTCTGGTTTACCTTCCCTCAGGGACCTGGTGCCAACCTCCTACTGCCTCCTCCCACTTTGAAAAACAGGACCCAACCATCCCTATCCCCCAGCCCCCAGGAAAGCAGGACTCCTATCCCCAGTCCCAGCTTCCCTCCCTTTGCCGTCAGGTACAGAGGCCAAGCCCCTTGCTCTCCAAGCCCCTGGCTTCAGGTTCTCTGGGTGGTGATGGACTCAACCTGGACCCCTCCTTGCCACCTTTGGCTCTGGGGTGGTCCCAGGTGGCTGGTGAGCTCCTGGAAGGGCTCATAGCCATTCCAGCCCTGGGCTCATGTTGGTTTCTCTCTCCCCCTCCCCTATGTCTCTTCGTGCTTCTCTCACTTGGACTTCTTCCTCATGATCGCTGTCATCTTGCCCACCCTGTCTGCGTTTCCTGGTGTCTCTGCGTCACCCTGTCTGTCTCTGCCTTAGGAGGATGAGTCGCCACGCAGTGTGCTGGAGGAGATGGGTCTGGCATAGCCCTGCCTGGCCTGGCCGCCTGGAGATGGGGGAGCTGGCAGAGAGGAGGGTGTGATGGCTGCTTCTCCTGCGTCTCTCCCAGGGCTCTTCTCTTGGTGGGACCTGGCTGCGCCTGTGTTGCCTCACCTTCTCTTGGAGTGAGCTGTGGGCTCAAGCCCTTCAAACATTCCCTCCCTCAACCCCTTACCTCCTATATCCCCTTTTCCCATGGAAGGTTTTAGGAGCCACGAGGCAGGAAAATGTGATCAAGATGGGGGTGCTATTTGGCTTTCATTCCCTGCCTTTGAAGAACCAATGTTACCCCAAACTTCTTCTTTACAACTGTAAATATATAAATATGTCAGGTTAAAGGGAAAAGGTTTTCAGGGCTCTTCTCTTACCCCTGCCCCATAACCTACCTCCACCCCTACCCCTAGCCTGCCAGGGCAGCTTCTCTGCCTGGAAGCGGGGCTTCCATGTAGTGAGAGGGAAGGCCTTTTCCCTCACCTGCCCCCCTTCCTCCTTGGCCGCAGTGGGGCCTCTGTCCAGGGGAGGAAAAACAGAGTTAATTTTTTTCTAACCTTGCTGCTTTGAGGGAAGGTAGAGTTGGGGGAAGGGCGGGCTTTATGGGACACTGGCCCTGTCTCTGCTTCACTCCATGTTGTGGGTGAGGCAGGAGCTCAGGGGGCAGCGTGGGGGGAAGTGTCTGCCTTTATTTCCTTTCTTCTGAAATAAAAGGAAAAGCATTTCAGGACTTTGCTTGCCTTGGGCTCTGTGAAGGAAGGTAGGGCTGCTAGCATCTGTCAGGAGGCCAAGGGAACACTGCCCATTAGTCTCTTCCCTGAAATTGGGGTTGCCAGGCTTAGGAAGAAAAAAAATAGAGGACACCCAGTTAAATTTGAATTTCAGATAAACAATGAATAATTTTTTAGGATTCAATGATTTGGACACACTTAATTCTAAAAACCTACCTGTTGTTATCTGAAATTCAAATTAACTGGGTGTCTTGTATTTTATCTGGGCTAGATAAAATATCTACCCCGAGCAGATTTTTGTGCTCAATGCCTCTCCAACCATGCTATTTCCAGTTCCCTGAGCTGCCTTCATGCAAAGAGGAGCAACTCCTGGGGATGTGGTTTCTCTCCTCTAAGATTTTTTTGTGGAGGATCTCATTTGCTGGGCGTAGTTTTATTTGGGGAGGGGACGCAGAAGTTTAGAGATTTCTATGATGAGAAAAGGGTTGAGAAACGGCTGAAACCAGGGTCTCTGTGGCTGCCAACCTCTGCTCCCCACAATTCTTTCTTTCTTTTTTTTTTTTTTTTTTTGACTGGCCAGTGTGGGGATCTCAATCTTCCCACATTCCCTGTGAAGTGCCTAGGACCAGGGAATTTAGGGAGCAGTTGAGGATGGGCAAAGTGGAGCCGGAACCACCCAGCATTGCCTAAGTGGCCCCAGGATCATGAAAAGAAGAGCCTCCACAGTGCCCAGAGCTTCAGCACCTTATGTGTGATGCTTTTTCTTTTGAACTAGAAGCTTGCTGGGCTCATCCCAGACAATTGACTCTTTTATGACATTCCACTCTGCTTCTCTTTGTCCGGCCTTGGGAACGGATGACTTGAACTACCACCACCACTCCCCCAAGCGGAAGTGGAATTTAGGGCTTCCTAATGGGTGCTGGCCATGTTCAATTGTCCCCCCTCCCTACTCAACCCCCGCTTTGGTTTGGCGGTAGGGAGCAGGAGTAGATGGGGATTGTGGCTGGCGCTTCCCTCACCGCCCCTTAGAAAGGACCACACAGGCCCAAGGGGACGGGTGAATAACCGAGAACAAAGTCCTAATAAAATAGTCACTTTTATTTCTTAGCAAAACTATTTCCTCCGTGAGGGGTATTTACAACTGAGAAGGGAAAGAAGGGGTAAATTCACAGCGATTTGGAGAGGGCGGAAAGGCTCCTGGGAGGCCCGAGGGGCGGCAGACAGACACACTTCTTCGCACAATTAACTGTAACTGCTTTTTCCTGTTTCGGACGGGGACGTCCGGAGAGGGACTGGATGGGGACCGGGCCCTACGCGCGGAGGGCACTCGCACAAACCACACGCCCGCCTGGCTGGCCCCGGGGCACCCGTGAGTGACTTTTGGGAGTTGGGGCTTCAGACGCAGGAAGCGGTCGACAGGTCCCTGCACAGTCCGGGGGCGGGGCGCATGCAAACACCGAGAGGAGGGAGGAGCGACACGGAGGGGGGAGTGGCGGCGCGCAGCGGGGGCGCGCGCAGCGGGGGCGGGGCCGGGGTGGGTCACGGGCGCCGGAGCAGCACGTGCTCGATGTAATTCTCCAGCTCCTCCTGCTCCTGCAGCCGGCGCTCCTCCGCCTCCGCCTCCTCCTGCGCGCGCCGCGCCTGGGCCTCCTGGCCGGGATAGTGGCGCGAAAGCGGCAAGGCGTGGTGGTAGTGGCGGTGGCGCGAGGCCGAGGGCGGCTGCAGTGTCCGCGGCCGGATGTAGTTGGGAAAAGGGTGGTAGGGCCCCGGGGGAAACACCTCGTTCTCCTCCCGATCCCAGGGCGGGAGCACCTCGTTCCAGTCCGGCAGCTCGTCTCGAGCGGGGGCGGGGGCCGGGGGCTGCGGGGAGCGGACGTGGGTGCGTAATAACTTAGTATAGCATACATTATACGAAGTTAGACCACGTCGTCTGCTGGCAGGTGGAGTTTAGTGGACAGCTCAATGAGGCTATCGATCGTCTGAGGGTCCATCTCCTCGTCGTCGTCCTCCTCCTCCCCGCCCTCCTCTGCCCCCTTGGCCTCCTTCCGCCTGTGGCCCGGCGTCTCCTCCTGGGAGCGCTTGTCCTCGGCACCGGCTTCCCCATCCTCCTCCTCCGCGAACAGTAGCGCGTTCTGCCGTGCCCGCTCCGCCTCCTCCGCCTCTGCCTCCGCCTCCGCCGCCTCCTCATCCTCTTCCCCCACCCTCTCCTGCCCGCCGCGTCTCTCCTGCTCCGCCTCCTCCCTCTCGCTCTCTCGCTCCTCGGCTGCCTCCTGCAGCCCCCGACCCCCCAGGCCGCGCTGCCGGGCCCCTCCCTGCAACAAATACTGGAGCAGCAGATCCGAGGCGAGGTCGGCCAGCCGCTCCTCCTGCGCCGCTGCCTGCCGCGTGGCCTCTGCCTGCCGCCGTCCGGCCTCTACCTGCGCCAGCCCTTGTTGTAGAAGGCGCTCCCCCGCCTCGGAGCCGCCCAGGAAGGAGCTCTCCGGCCGGCGCGCCTTGGGGAAAGGGGCGCCCAGGCCTTGGTACGCCTTGGACAGGGGTGCCAATGCCTCTCCTAGGTGTGTTTTGGGGGAGGACACTCCTTCCTCGAACTGGTGGGTTTCAGGAAGGGGCCCGCTCTCGGGCATACGCGCCTGGAATTGCGAGGGGACCGGGGGTGGCAGGGGCGCGCGCTCCGGGACTCGCGCCTGGAACTCTCCCCAGGAAGCGCGCCACACGCGCTCCGGCCCGGGGTTCTCCAGATTGACTCGGGTCAGCGTGTGCGTGCGGGTTTCCGTCTCTGCTGCCGCCGTCTCTTGCTGGCGCTTGGCGCTGCTCGGACTGAAATCTCGCAGTTCCTGGAGCAGAGACGCTAGCGCCTCGAGCTCCTCAGAGGGGTCGCCCGCCTCGGGACCATTCTGAGTCTGAGGGCGAGGTGGGGCCGCGGGCGCCTGGGTTTCTGGAGCCGGGAGGCTGTGGGTTTGGCTGCGCACGGTCTCGGTCAGCAGAGCTTCTGCTGCTTCTTCCCCTGGCCCCTGCTGGGATCCGCCCGGCGCCGGGGGCGAGGCTGGCCGGTCGAGCGCCTGCAGCAGCACCGCGGCCAGCGCCCGGGGATCCACGCCCTGGAAAAGCTCTCCCTCGTCCTGCGGCTTGGAATTTCGAGTGGCTCGGGCCTCAGGGGCGCTGCCATCCTTTGGCTCGGGCACTGCGTCCCCAAGTACTGGCTCTTTATGTTCAGAGCTGAGGGGAGGAGGCAGCGCCTCAGGGCGACCCGGGGGCGCTGCTCCTAACCCCTTGATCAGTAGAAAGAAGCAGAAGAGGGCGGAAGCCGGCAACCTGAGGGACTTCATGACCAAGGAGCTGCCGGAGACTGAAAAATAGAAGGGGCCAAATAAAGAGTATTTCTGTAAGAATTCCCCGCTCTCTAATTCTACGTTCCCTTCCCCCACCTTTAAGCAGGAAACCCGGGGCTTCCCTGATCCCCCTAACCTTACCCAGAAGAGAGACGTTTAGAAGTAAAAGAGGAAGACGTTGTGCCGATCTCTGGAGTCGTGAAAATGGGAAAAGAACACCCGGCAACCCTCGCTCACCCAGTGCCTCCTCACCCCCTTCCCTGAGCCAACTCACTGCCAGCGCCCACGTACTAAGCAGCAAGGATAAGGGGGAAAAAATCCCTGCTCCCACTCCACAGGACTCCCCGGATGGTGCGTGGGCGACTTCAGCAGCAAGAGAAAAGCTGCGACTCCCCCTTTATCAGGGACCCTTACCGGGGGCTCCCCGCTGTGTTTTCAACCTCCCCATCCGGGAGGAGAGAGAACCTTCCCTCACGCCCATGGCTGCCGAAGGTTTGAGGGACGGACAGTGGAGTATTTACCAGATGGTGTCACGACGCGAGAGGTGGAGAGGAGGGTCGGGGCAGGGTGGGGACAGGGGAAGATCGGGACGCGTCCGCCTCGGCTCCGAGCTGTGTCTGGGGTACGAGCGACGGTGGAGATCTGGCGTCCAGTGGGCAGGGCTCAGCTGGGTCAGCGCGGCTCCGGGCAGCTCTCTCGCTCCAGCTTCAGCACGCTGGACAGCGCCCGCGCCTCCGCCGCCTTATAAAGAGAAGTGCGCGGGGTCACGTGGGCACGCCCCGCCCCATTGACGTCAATGTTCATTCATGGGGAAGCGGGCGGGCGCCGGGAGGAGGAAGGATGCCCAGCGATTGGAGGGTGCGAGCGTCTCCCGGCCTGCGCCTGCGCGCTGGGGCCCTCGGCTGGAGGGGCGTGCGGTAGCCGAGCTCGGAGAAATGAATGAATGAATGAATGAATGAAATGCCGGGGCAGGCGGGGTGGGGGGCAATGAATGAATGAAGGGGAGACTAGGAGAAAAGGATGAATGAATGAATGGGAGGATGAATGGAACAGTGGATGCAGAGGCTCTGGAAGGCGGGAGGGTGGGTTACAAAGCAACTTGCAGCTGCGGGAGCCCGCGTTGCTGAGCGGAATAGGAACGGGGCACCCCCAGCGTCTGACTGGGCACCAGTAGTAGATCAATACCAGGGAGGGGGAGAATAGGATTTGAAAGCAGGTGAGGGGGCCGAGCTCCCCACCCCTTAACCGCAGGGTCCGTGGGGAACACGCCCAAGGACGGAGTGAACCTGAGAAAGGGAGGACAGATCTGCGCGCCTGCGGGCGCTGTCCACAATCTGCGGTGCGGGATGCCCGCCCTGGGCCGGGGCAGATGGGTAGATCCTGCGGTTTTGGTAATCCCATCTGTAAGGGTTTGAGTCGGAAGAGACAGGGAAAGATTGAGGATGTGCTTGCCTCTGGGTCTTTTCTGTTCACTACCGGTGTGGGTCTGGAGAAAAAGATATGTGTGTCCTTCTGACTCTGTTGCACATGTCGGGGCCCCCGCTGTGCCCCTTTTTAGTCCACCTCTACCCACCCTCCTCCAGCTTCTTTCTCTCCCGCCGTTCCCCCCCCCCACCAAGGACGTTTGGAGGGCGAGATCAGACCAGGTGGGGAGGGGGTTGCGCAGGTGGTGATGGGGTGACTCAACTCCAGCTTTCTCCACCGCTTAAAGGGGAGGGTTAAACGCGATGAGGAAGGGCGGGCAACGTCAGCGATAGCCCCTCTCTGCCACCAGACCCTTCGACCGTATCTCCTGCCATGGGGTTGGGGCTGGGGGCTTGGATAGCTAGAGGTTCCGGGGGTGGGGGGCGATGACGCACAGACTGCGCAAAGAGAATCCATCAGCGAGCCGGGTCCAGTGAAGGGAGACCAGCCGTGGGCGGGGGTGGGGGGAGGACGGAAATGGGGAG
>NW_007731578.1:102416-110522 GCF_000696425.1 Galeopterus variegatus
AAATGGGGAGGGGGGCAGGGTAGAGGGGAGGGTGGCAAGGAGAGCAGCCACTGCAGGAATGAAGGGGGAAGGGAGGGAGGGAGGGAGGCTGGAGGGGGCTGCGGTGCTGGCAGAGAGAGATGCGGGGGCGTGGGCAGGGAAAGGGGGGAGTGACAATGACACACACCAGACACACAAGAACTGCGGACACAGGGATGTTCGTGGGCACATGCAGGGCACCCACACCCTGAGACTCGAGACCGGTATCTGAGCTCTCTGTCAGGGGATCAGAGACTCGTTCAGAGCCAGTCCTTGCCCCCCTCCTCATCTTTTCCTAGCACTGACCCTCATTCTAACCCTTCCCCCTCCCTCACACACACACACACACACACTCACGTGCTTTCCCTCTATAGCCAGCAGTGGCTTCTCGCTTCCATCAGTGGCTCCACTTTCCCAGAAGAAAGCCCATCAGCTCTGCGGGGAAAGAGCTGGGGAGGATTAGAGAGAGAGAGAAAAGAGAGAAGAGATGGGGGAGGGAAAAGGAAGGGGAGGAACCTGGAACAGGTAGAAGGAGCAGGCTAAAGGAGAAGAAAAACAAAACAAACAAACAAAAACTGAGAACCAAGGTGACTGTGAAGATTCCAAAGAAAGGAGGGAGAAGAGGGGATAGGAGACCCTGAGGCAGTGTCTCACCCCCCCCCCCCTATCCAGTACTTCCCCCCAGCCCTCTGGATTCCCCTCATTCCACATTCCCCTCCTCATTCCCCCTTCATCTTCCAAGCCTGCTTACTGAGGCAGTGGGATGGGGAGGGGGTCACGTTACCTTCCTGAGGAGGATGAATCAGAGAGAGATGGCTCAGACATCTGGAGAGGGGGAGGGGAAGCCATCCAAGAGAGAAAGAAGAGGGGAGGGACAGAGCCCGGGGGGCTGACTGGGAAACTGATGGGGATAAGAGACCAAGTGTGAGATGAGGGGAGACGGGCATCTAGAGAAACTGTGTATATGCCCATGGACTTGTGTGAACACCCACCAGCGTGTGCATGTACATGTGCGTGCATGTGTGTTTGTGTGTGTACAGATATTAATGGGACACATGGAAAAGAAAAATAAAGGGAACTGGGGAGGGAGAGAACCAACTGTATGTTTAATCAGATCAACAGTGCACGGGCATGGTAGTGTTTCCAATTTAAATATGTGATCTTCTCTTCCAATCCGTGGGGCTCTGTTTTTGTCTGTTTCCAGGTGTCTCTGAAGGGTGGGGGGTTCTGATCTCTTCTGAATGTCTGCATACCTGTGCAGTTTCTAATCTTTGAGTGAAGCCAGTTCTGGGCATCTGTCTGAAAAGTGTGCCCGACTTGGTGGTACACAATGTGTGTATACATGTGTAAATATGTGCCTTTGTGCATTTCTCTGGGATCTTTCATGCCTACTGGTAGATGTTGGTGGTTTGTGTACTTCTACGTGGGTTGATCTTTCTTGCGCCCCCCCATTCACCTTCATTTCTAGACCTCTGTGCAGTAAAGCCTCAGAATCCAAACCACTCATTTGCAGTCCCGAAGTTCTGGGTCTTTACCCCTCGTCTTCACAGTGTTCCCCATTTCTCCATTTCCCCCCAACTCCCCACCCCTCCATTTCTCCACTTAAGCTCAGAAGCCTAGGGGAGCTTCCCAAGAGCCTCAGTCATCGTGGGGTGGGGTGGGGTTGGGGGAGTGAGTTGGAAGTCCTGGGCACCAAAGGCAATAGGCTTGGTGATTGCACAGCCTGGGTCTTGACCCCTCATGTGGACATGGTCTCTGGACTCTGCATCTGTTTCTGCCTGTTTCCAACCCAGTTCCCTACCTGGGTCAGCTCATTCACACACACCCCAATTCCCAGGGATGAGTTGTGCCCTTCATACCCTACTGCCTCTAGGGGCTTCTGGGAAAGAGCTCAGCTGGGGACAGGTTCCTGGGATAAGGAAAGGAAGGAAAGATTAATGGAGAAAGAGAACTGGAAAAGGCAGAGCTGGAGGAGATGCCTAGTGTTTGCTCTGAGTTGTTTGTATGAATTCATCTCTTTGTCTTTGTTTCTGAATCTCCCATACTCTCTCAGAGGGTAACAGGAAAAGATGGGGTTCAGCAGATAGTGACCGAACCTGAAGATTTGGAAAGCCAGGTGAGGGGGGCAGAGCACTGGGTCTTTTCCCTGCAAACGTCTGGGAGAGAAAGAGAAGGAAGGGGCTTGCCCCCCCAGCTCACTGTCCCCCTCTTTCCTTCCCCTCCCCCCAACTGGTGACTCACCTCTGCAGCCTTTCATTGCATCAGCCATGGGGGGGGACAGGCAGGGAGGGGGCACTTTATGAGAGGGGGAGGGGTCTCCACTTTGAACTGAAAGAAGGTGCTGAAGGCCCCCTGAAAATGACCCCATTTAGAACACATTATTGCCCTAACCCCTACCCACCCCAGAGGTGAGGAGTCCTGAGAAGGGGACTGGGGAGAGGGCTAGGGGCCACTGGAGGGTCCAGAATGATGAGCGATGGGAAGGGGATGCTCACCTTGATTTTCAGCCCCAGGGTCCTGTTCCCTCAGATGCCCACCCACTCCTGAATGGGGGAGGGGAGACCCAGCAAGCCGGGGGAGGGCAACACCGCAGAGATGAGTCACCAAAAAAGGGGGAGAGAGGAAGAGACAGAGATGGGGAGAGACACAGAGAGACAGCTACTGGAGAGACTGAGAAAGGAGCGTGTGTGTGTGTGTGCGCACACACACACACACACACACACTCACACCATGAAAGTGGCATCCACAAACCAACAAGAGAAAGAAAATCGTGCACTTCCATAATCCTGAACCAGCCTCCACCAACATCCACCTGTCACACACACAACACACTATCATACCGAGTTACACTGAGATTCTGGGAAACACCCACTGACACAAACACAATGTCACACCTAGCCTAGCAGAGTCACTCAGACCTATGCTGAAGATATGTTCAGGGCAATGGAGATTCGCCTTGAGATTCCTTTTACAGGGTGGTGGGAAGGGGTCAAAACCCTCAAGGAATGAGACTTCAAAAATCCAAAATGCGATTTCAGGCACTTAAAGGCTGAGCCGTGCACACGCGGCAATACACACAAGTCTTCTGCCTCCCTATCCACACGTACATAGCCACAAATCAAGCATCTAACTCATCGAAAAGCCACTTGGGGTACCTGATTCTGGAGTACACCAGGCACGTTGTCCCAAATACATTCCACCCAGATACCCCCTGACTCGTACACACATGTACAGAAACGCAGACACACAAAGACACCCGTGGACACACTCACACGGACGGAAACCACCTTGCGCTGCCTCGCCCGCGTCCGCACACGTCCTGGCGCCCTCGCGTGTTACTTTTCGGGATCGCAGTCACCGCCGCTCCGGAGCTCTGCTCCGGGAAGGGGGGGGGGGGCGGGGCCCAGGCTCCCTCCACCTCTTCCCCCGACCAAGCGTTGCCCACCCACAAATGGGGAAAGCGAGCGCGGCTGGCCACGGGCAAGTCGAAAGCTGGAAGTTAGACGCCTGGATCCTGGGGCTGAGGGAGGCTGGTCCTGGGTGCCAAGGAAAACTTGGGAGAAGTACCCTACAGAATCGAGGTAGCAGCTGACTCTGAAGTCCAGGGAAAGCGAGGCCGGGAGCTAGTCTGGGCGCCGCGTTGCTGGCCGCCTCGGTCTGAGCAGCAGCTTCTTTCTTTCGCTTAGCTGGGGTGAAGGTGGGGGCGCACATCGGCCAGCAGCCCTCCCCAGCTACCCCCCTCCCCTCAGGAAGTCATTAGCCCCATTGCCACGGGGCTTAGAGATCCTCTTTAATACAGGCTGCTGGGGAAGTGGGGGGAGATAATGTGTCTCATCTCTCCCCACCGAGAAGAAGTGAAACAGACACAGAGGATGGGCCAGAGGTCTGTTTTATTGCCATTCGGCCATGGTGGAAATGACAAGGGGGTGGCAGCATGGCCAGGTGCAGGGGGCAGCCAAGGCAGAGCCGCACAGCTGGAAAGCCAGAGCTGAGGAAAGTGGTGAAAAGGTGTCTGTCCCCTTTGCTCACCTTCTTCCACCTCTTGGCACTCTCATCTGCCCATATTTTGGATTCCATCTCCAGCAAACCCTGTGCTCACTGTCAACCTTTTCCTAGCAACTGTTCATTATCCAACAAGAAGTTTGAGCTAACACCATCACACAGAGTGAGGTTCTGGGGCATGTTCCGGGCTCGGGACACTTGGGTTCTAGTCCCTGCCAGGCTCCCAGCTACTGAAAGTGACTTAGAAGAAGTCACTTTGTTCTTTCTGAGCCTCTGTTTCCCCTCTCTGCCTTTGATGTAGGGGTCCAGTATAGGAGACAGTGCTGTTCACATGCAGCTGCTACTACTTGCATTTAAATAGAAGACTCAAAGTCTAGAAAGCATAAATGATCCAGAGGAAGGAAACAGTGTCCAGAAACACCGGGAGATGAGGGTTCCAGTTGCATTAGAAGGCAGCCTGGTTGGAACCAGGACACAGCCCCCATGCCAGGCTGAGGGATCTACCCTCCACTGCACCAAACTCTCCAGCCAGAACCCCCTGGTGAGTTGAGAGTATGAGGGAGAGACCTTGAGAAATAGCTACTTCCTACAAAGTTGGAGGAAATCCCAGTCAGAGGGGCAAGGTCAGGAAAGTGCATCACCAGAGGCAAACAGGGGCCAAATGGGTGATATTACACTTATATTTCATTTACAGGGTCTCTGTTAGTATTGCGCACTGAGCCGGAGATGAGGAGGTCACAGGAAAGGGGAACGAAGGAGAAGAAAATAGGCACTGAGGAGCTAAGTGTTGGGGAGGTCCAGAGAGGAGGAGGATGGGGGGACAGAGAGAAGCGGGGGGAGGACACTGATCTAGAGGCACAGGAGGCTGAGGGGGCCGTGCGTGCGGAGGGGAGCGCTGGGCCAGCTCTGAGGGTTTTAGAAAGGGCAGGACGAAGTAACGAAGATCGGGCGGCCGGGATGCCGGCCGGGGACGTGGCATTGCACACATTCTGCCCCCGCTTCCACCCAAGAGGGGGCAGAAGGAAGAAGCCAGGAAGGGCGAAGTTCACTCCCAGGCTAGGGCGATGGACAGGGAAGGGCTCTGAAGCCTGAAGTGACCAGTTTTTTGGAAGGGGAGACGGTGGATAACAGCAGCGCAAGGGCCCTCCCCAAATCCAGCCGTTCAAGTCAGGGAGTGGGCAACGGCGTTTGGGGGCGCTAGAGGCAAAATGGCAGAGGTAAGGGGGAAAGCGAAGACTGGGGACCGGCACTGGGTACAGGCAGGAGTCAGAGCCGACTCCTGAGGGAGGCGAAGCTTCGAAATTATAGGGGCGGGGCTGTTTGGGGATCTGCGGGAGGGGACGGATCTAAAATGCTGTTTCTCTCCCCTCTGCAAGGAGACCTCAGATGTGTGCCTCCAGCAGGTACTGCTCAGTATAACCCTTGACCAGCTCAAGCCCCAGGCCGGCCTAGCAGAAGTTAGCCAGCTGCGAGCACAGCTGGGGAGCCAGGAAGAGCTGGCACACGACGTTCAGACTTCGAGACGCGGGGCCTGGCGCTGCAGGTGCCACAGCAGCTGGCTCTGCACCTGCACGCCGTTGCTTCACCTGCACGCCGTCGCTGCCGAATGCGTCGATGTTGAGGCAGCACCAAGTGCCGTCGCCGCCATGTGGGACGGGGAACGGGCGCGTGCACAGCGTGAGCACTCGCGGGCACTCGCGGCTGTCCACGCGCCACTCCAGGTCATTGGCCGCCAGCAGGCGCAGGTTGCTCTCACTCGGCCGGTAGTGCTGCCAGTCCTGGATGATGGTCTCTTCCGGAAGCACGTCGCCGTGCACGGAAGGCGACAGCAGGAGGCGTGCCACGTCGCCTCCTGCCTCGTACACGGCCTCGGTGGACAGCGGCGAGAAGGTACCGGAGGTTCGCAGCGCCGCCAGCCGCGGGCCCAGCCCCGCCAGTAGCTCCGACTCGTTGAATCGGACCAAAAGGATGCCCTGCGGGGGAGACGAGTGAGCGCGGGGTGGACGGCAGGAGGGCTGGTGAGACAGGCGCCTCTTGCCATCTTCAGTCCCATATTCACACCCAGGGGCTCCCACCTGGGCCCCTCGTGAGGCCCGGGTGGAGTGGGGTGTGTGAAAGCCTGGGTCCCCAAGGGTAGCAAGGAGGGACCAGCGGCAAAGGTTCCGGATACATGGATCCCCAAGGAGAGGCGGGATTAGTATGGAGTAGCCAGGGAACCGGGGGTGCGGGTCCCTGGGTCTCCCAGGGTAGAGAAAGCGAGGGAGGCAGATCAGTCGGTAGGATGGGGGAGACAGAGAGGGAGGCCTCAGATTAGGATGTTTGGGTCCCTGAAGAGAGGCAGATCCATGTAGGGTGACAGGGTCATAGAAGTTGGGAAGGACTGAGGGTTTGAGGCTGGGAGTTGGGGGTTTGTCTTCCCCTGGGCGACGGGGTCTGGGTAAGGACTGGGAATCCCAGGGCAAGGCTCATGGGACTCTCCACTCGGTAGAGGCCAGAGAGAAAGCCCATAATGGGCTGGGCGTGGGAATGGACACCCTTATGCTCCAGCGGAGTGGCATGGCCATGGGAACTCCCTTGTCCTCACCTGCGTGGTGATTAGGCGGTATTTCTTCAGCTCCCGGGGGCCCAGCTATTTGTCCCGGGTGAGCCGTACCACCTTGACCCCCGGGTGCTGTTGCTTGACCAGCTGCGAATAGAAGCGCTGCAGCAGCCCGGCCATGCCCTTGCCACGCTCCCAGGACGCCACGCGCAGCCCCTCCCGCAGCGCCATCTCCTCCGCGTCGATCACTTTCATGGACTCCAGCGCTATCTGTGGGCCGAGGCCATTAGGGGACCCCTCCCCGCCTCCGCCAGGGCTCTCGGCTCACAGGGCTTGTCTCTTCCCACACGCTGAGGACTCCGTCGTCACCACCCGGGCGCCTGGCTGGACCTGGGGCGGCCCAGGGAGCTCTCCTCCGCACTCGGATCTCGGAGTCCGGAGCTAGCAAAACAGCCATCCTCCGGGGCCTCTTCCACTTTTTTGGATGCTCCAGCTCCAAGTGCACAAAGTCCCCGACCGCTCGCCACGCCCCTTTCTTTGGCTCCACACCCACGAGCTTGTCACGCCCCCTTGCACCTACAACGCTCCCTCCACGTCCCCCACCCGACCCTCACTGACTTGGCCCTACGCCTTGGTCTCAAAGCAGACTCTATTTCCTCAGCAACCAGACAGGGCTGGGGAGAGGTTCGCCGCCTCTCCTTCCACGCAGCCAAACCTGGCTTCACCCCTTTTCACCCGTGCCCCGCCCCCGGCTCTCACCTCTCCTCCGTTGCGCTTGGCCAGCACCACCATGCAGTCGGGATCCCGGAGCCAGCTGTGGTAGCGGCTGGGAAGGTAGTCCAGGCCACTGTAGATGCCCCCCGAGATGGCCAGCACCTCCTCAAATTCCTGTTCAGTGGCTACCACGAAGTCCAACGGCTCCACCTCAGGCCCTGATCCAGACCTGGGCTTGGCCCCCGCCTCCTGTGGCCAGGTCTCAGAGCTCAGCTCTGCATCTGGAGCAGGCTCCTTTTCGGACTTAGGGACCTCTGAGGTTCCAGCTTCATTACTCTGCAGAAAAGAGAGAATCAGAGGGACCAGAGCCCCCTGTTTCAACATCAGGCCCCCTACACACAAACAATCCCAACAACCAGCACCCTTTCTTTTCTGCTCTCCACACAGATCCTGGGAATGGAGGGCTCCCAGCTCCCTTCCTCCACCCACCAGCTCCCAGAAATCCCAACTCAACCCACTCCACCCCTACTAGGATGCTAAACAGTCACAAACTCAGGAGGAACCCACAGCGAGCTCCCTAGAGCTTGGTCTCCCCAGAGACCAGCCCCAAATCTCCTCCATGCCCAGCCAGCTCCCAGGGACCCAGATAAAGGAGAGAAGGCCCTGGGGAGGGGGATAAATATGGAGGAACACTCCTTCAAGAGCCCGACCACCTCTCCAATACCTCTGCAAGGACAACATGAGAAAGAAACGCCCATGGTCTCCACTCTGCCTCCAAGAGGGGTTCCCCAGGGAAAAGCAGAGGAATAACTGCCTCCCCCCCCCCCCCCCCC
>NW_007731578.1:110741-116672 GCF_000696425.1 Galeopterus variegatus
AGGAAAAACCCCCCCCCCCCCCCCCCCCCGTCTTCCCTGCCACTGCCACATATCATCACAGGGCAAAGGAAGGGGCCTGTAGACCCCAGAGTTCCTCTATATTGCTGCCCCAGCCCCCCCACCTCCAAAAATATGTGTAAGCAAAAGGCGTTTCTTCTTTTTTTCTTTTTTTTTCGGGGGGGGGGGGCATCTGGTCAGTACAGGGATTGAACACTGAACCTTGGTATTATAACCCCAGCCCTAACCCAGAAATAGGAGTCTCTAATGGACAGTTCCATTAGTAATTTCAAGCGATTTTTCCCAAGCCAATCAAAACCCCTTTCCTTCCTCTTGCTTGAGTTTTTTCCCACTTCCCTGTAGGGAAACTTGGGCTCCACTCCAGGGCTAGGTGATAATTTTGAAAAGGGCTCTGTTGGGGTTCCAGCAAGCAAAATGTCCACCAAGATTACCCATGCCCCTATTCCCATTTACTACCCCTCCGCAGATTCCATAGATGGAGTCCCTCCTCTTCTCTGTTCTTTTCTTTTTTCTTTCTGTAATATCTTCCTGTAATCCTTGTCCCATCTCCCACTTGGGACATTCCCTGCCCTTCCCATTCTCCAAAGTTTCCTTTTTGGGTCAATCTCCTAATAGATCTGGGCCCCCCTTGGCCTCCAGCTCTTCTGTTTTCCCTGTCCAAAGACAGAGACTAAGAGAAAGCCCCCTAACCAAGTCCTGATGACTCCTATTTCTAGATCTGTCTCCTCCAGACCAACCAGATCAACCAGTCGAATCCCCCCTCTCTCTTTCAGTCAACTATAATGCTCCCCTCACATAACCTACATTAAGCCTCATTAACCAACATCCCAGGGGACACAGAGACCAGCTACTTTGTGTGTATGTGTGTGTGGTAGAGGCAGGGAGTGATATTGGTTTGGCTGGGCTTTATTATTATTATTATTATTTTTTTTTTTTTACAAAAACATGATCTAGATTTGGGGGATGGACCAGCAGTGGCACCAAGGGGTGGTTTGGGGGTGGTTTTAGCTTCCATGCCATAAACTTAGTTTACATAAACACGTGCCTGCTATACAAACATGGCTTCAAAACAAGAGGTCCATCTCCCTCTTTCTTTTCTAATTCTTTCTAATCTGATTCCAATGCTGAGGTTTTCCCAGGTGAGCCTGGGTGGAAAACAGCACGGGCCAGCATCATCAAGCGGGAGGAAGAAGCCAGGCTCAAAGGATTTTAGAGCCCCTGCTGGGACCATTAGAGACCATCGTGTCCAATCCATTCCTTTCCCAGTAAAGAAACTGAGGAAGTAAAGGAGAAGGTTAAGAACGTTGCCCAAGGTGACTCAGCTTGGGTAGATAGAGTCAGGGTAAAAGTTGTTTCCCTGGCTCCCAGGCCAGTGAAGGAAGGGGGAATCTCTTTTTGGTGTATCTGGATTTTCAAACCCAGCTTGAAGAACAAGGACAGGAATTACTGGGTTCTCGACAAGAGTCAAAGGTCCCAGGTGGGCTAAACTGATGCAGAACCAGAGATTAAATTGCTGGATTAAATTGTCCCCACTGCCCTGCTCATGCTGTCAGCAATCCCTGAGCCAACACACAGAACTACGCACCTGGGACCAGCCCCAGCCCCTGACTTCTTGCACCAGGCTCTGGGGATGATAGGTCCTAGAGATGAGCAGATTTACTCTTGGCTCCCATCACCTACAGGCAACCGCAACCAGCTGTTCATGGGTCCTGGAAAAAGTTCAGCGGTCACCCCATCAATTCTCCACTGCCTCCAAAGGGGACAAAGTGAGAGCAACCTGAAGGCTGAAACCCATCTGACTAATTCAAGACATTGAGCTCCAGTTTACCTTCCTTGCTGTCAGGATGAGGAGACTATTTCCAAAGGGCATTTCTACATCTCAGAAAAGGTTGTTTGTGGTAGGGTGGGGATGGGCGGAAGGTGGAGATGGAGAGTTCCCAGGGTCACAGGGAATAAGGAAGAACTTTCCAATTCATCCCCTACCGTGTCTTGCCAGGCACCCCTCTACCCCTATTCCCTTTTTGGGAACACAAACAAAGGTTCCAAGTCCTTAAACCCTGGGGGAGATGAGCACTGGGAACGAAGCAGGTCAGGGGGTCCAGGCCAAGCCAAGGCTGTGGGCTGCCCCCATAACCTTCGCTCCACACTCTGACCACTTCTCACCCTCCAAAACAGCACCCTCCCACCTGGCTCATTGGAACTGTAACTTCTGGAAGGTGTCCAGGCAGAGGCAGTGGCAGCCCCGGGCTTCCAGGGCACTGTGGGAGATGTAGTTCAGGCATCTCCTGGACCAGTCTCCAGCAAGAGGGGCAGCGTCTCCCTCCCCAAGGAAACAAGTCCTTGGGGCCACTCTTTTAATCTCATAAATATGAATGACCCCTTTGGAGAGGGGGCGATTGGAGTCATCGCTGGGCATGCTGGGAGTCCCCTCCCCCTCCCCCACTGCACCCCACACACCTGAAATCTTGATGCTCTTGAGGCCAAAGGCTTCTCCAAATGAGGAGAAAGGGAAGGGAGCAGAGAGACGGAGAGGCGGAGAGGCGGAGACAAAGAAGGCAGCTACACAAAGCGCCCAAAGATGAGAGCGAAAGGGCAGGAACGGCGGCGGAAAGAAGACAAAGGCAGACGGGGGGCGCGGGGCCGGAGGGGACAAGAGCGCGGAGGGGAGGAGGCCCCCGTCCCTAATCACAGGCAGACACCTCATGACTCCGGGCCCAGCAGATGCCAAAAAATCCTAGCACTCGCCCCCTCCCCAGGGGGAACATAAATAGAAAGCAGGGTGACACGCCGCCTCCTCCCGGGGGCTGTAGTAGGGGGCGGGCAGGGGTCAAGGGGAGGAGAAAGTCAGAAAAGAGGCAGGAAGAGAACACCTCGAAAACAGAGACAGGGGAGACGGGATGAAGTGGGGCGCGCTGGAAGGCCCCGGGCGCAGAGGCAAGGGACGGGGAAGATGGCCCCGCGGGCGGGGGAGGGGGTGGTCTTGGGGAGGGGCGCAGTCGTGGGGGAGGGGGCTGTACCGAAGGGTCTTCCCGGGTGAGGATCTCCCCTCCTCCCCTTTCCCGGAGTGGAAGCGGCGTCGCTCCGGCGCAGCCCCCGCGGCGGCTCCGAGGGGCAGGGACCCCCAGCGACGCGGAGGAAACCCGGGACGGATCTGGAGCCGACTCGAGTCCCGATGGGGGTTCCGGGAGCCCCTCGCAGTGGGCGCGGCCGGGTGGCCTCGAGTCGTGCCAACGAGACTCCGCCACTTGTTCCTGCTGGAGAGCGATACCGGGGGTTGGGGGTGTCTCGGGTTTTGGTGGAGGCGGTGGTTGCTGGCTTAGTCATCGCGCCCGCTTCCCCAGCACCTCTATTCTCGGTTGGGGAGTCCCCTCCTCCAGGGGCCACCCCCTTAACGGAATCCCCTCTCTCCGACTCTGGCCGGTGGATAAGTACGAGCTGCTGGAAAGGGGACTCCGAGTCTTCGCGCTCCCCACCCCCACCCCGCCCCCGCCAGGTCTGAGAAACTGACTTAAGAAATCGGCAACCCGAGAAGACCGGGACGCAAAGAGACACCAAGCTGAGAGGCTGAAAGGAGAGGAGCGAGGCCAAGACGCCTCAGTCCCAGAGTAATCCCGGTCTCCGAGTGCACTGGCCCCTCAGCCCGCACTCACCAGATCTTATCTCCCCGGTGGCCGGCAGGCAGCGAGGCCGCCCGCGGGGCAGCACGCAGAAAAAAAACCTTCCAGGAACACCGTGTACAACCGAGCGCACACACAGAGGCCTCGGCACACACCAGGCCTGCACCCCCTGCTAATCTTGGTGGGCGGAAGGCAGAGTGGGAGGAAGAGCAAGGAGTGCACCTGGGACCAGGGTGGGTGCAGAGCTACCCGACTCTAAAAAAAGCTGGTGGCTCAGTCTCATTTCCTGCGGGGCTTCCTACCCCACCTATAAAGTGAGATAAGAACACACGCAGTCCTGCCTGGAATGAGCCAGGAGAGTGATGGACAAAGCTCTTTAGTAACTGCAATGTGCTCTAGAGATGCACGGATGTTAAGGGCTCCTGAGGTCTGCTGGAGGCCTTCCCGCCAGGGCTGTCCAGCCTCTGTGACCCGCTCCCCCGCCACACACACCCCAAAATTTATGCTCACCTATCTCATTCCATTTTTGTTCTTTCCAAGGTGATAATGCCTGGTAAACTGATCCCATTGAATGTGCTAATGTGATAAGGTGAGGGGATCATGTTCTTGGACTCACTTACACAGAGCCACACCAAGGGTTAAAGGGTTGGGAATTAGGAGATGGGATTTTAGGCCCAGGTAGGACAAAAAGAAACAGACAAGTAATTCAAACTTTAAAAAAAAAAAAATTATATATATATGACTTCACCCCATTTCTGATTTCTGAACGTGCTAACACACCACACATCTCACAAAGCTGCAGTTAAGGTGGCATATGCTCCATAGTGGTAGAGCACATGACAAAGTTAAAAGTTTCAAGGAAAAAGTCACTAGTGGCCAAAGGGAGATGCAATCATATTCTAATCCCATCCCTTTCACCAGAAGTCTTGCCTTCTGCCACCGGAAACTTTTGGACTGGCCTAACACTCACCCATCTTCAGTCCCCCCAACCAGTCAGAACTGAAAGTTTCACAACATTCTGATCCCCCTCATTTCCAAGCCACTTAGAAGCAAGATGTCACCTTAAGTCCCACCTCTAGACCACTCAGTGGGCCAATAGAAAGCCATCTCATTCCAATCTCCATTCTCAGATTTCTAGGGTAGCCAGGATTCCTCCCATCCCAATTCCCCTAGAGGCTAGGGGGCAGTGGTGTTGGGGAGTTAAAAGATGACTTTCTCTCCCAGAAAGAAAGAGCAAGTGGTTTTCAGCATCCTTAGGTTTTTGGAGGATGCAGGGAACTCACTCATTACTCCCCCCTCCCCCAGGGAGGGCATTAATCCATTCATAAGGGATCTGCCCCCATGACTCAATCAGTTTCCAGCACTGCCACATTGGGGATCGAATTTCCACATGAGTTTTGGAGGGGACAACACATCCAAACTTCATCATCATTATAAGCAACAGAAACAGACTAAGAGAGAAAATTGGTACCAGAGAAGGGAGGGGGTGTTGCCTATAACAAATACCTGAAAATGTGGAGGTGGCTTTGGAACTGGGTAATGGGCAAAAGCTGGAAGAATTTGAAGGAGCAGGCTAGAAAAAGCATAGTTGCTGGTGGGAGTTTAGAAGACAAGAAAACCAGGGAAAGTTTGAAAGTTTGGAATATCTTAGAGACTGGTTATGTGGTGGTGAGCTGAATGCTGATAGAAATATGGACAGGAAAGGCCATTCTGAAAAGATCTCAAATGTAAATGAGAAGGAGCTTTTTAGAAACTGGGACAAAGGTCACCCTTGCTATGAACTGGTAAGGAACTTGGCTGCATTCTGTTCATGCCTAAAAGCTCTACGGAATTTGGAACTTCAAGGTGCTGACCCAGGGTATTTGGTAGAAGACATTCCAAAGGAGCAAAGCATTGGGCCGGCCCGTGGCTCACTCAGGAGAGTGCGGTGCTGATAACACCAAGGCCCCGGGTTCGGATCCCACATAGGGATGGCCGGTTTGCTCACTGGCTGAGCGTGGTGCTGACAACACCAAGTCAAGGGTTAAGATCCCCTTACCGGTCATCTTTTAAAAAAAAAAAACAAAAAAAACAAAAAAAAACTGGCAATATCAGTTGTTGACAAGGATGTGAAGTAAAAGATACTTTCATTCCCTGCTGGTTAGAGTATCAATTATTACAGTCACTTTGTAAAATAAGTTTGGCATTATCTACTAAAATTAAAGGTGTGCGTACTTCGTAACACAGCGATTCTATTCCTAATGCTAAGTAGCAATCCTACTCCTTTTGTCTTTTTTTTTTTTTTTTTTTGTCTTTT
>NW_007731578.1:117588-130183 GCF_000696425.1 Galeopterus variegatus
CTCAGGAGAGTGCGGTGCTGATAACACCAAGGCCCCGGGTTCGGATCCCACATAGGGATGGCCGGTTTGCTCACTGGCTGAGCGTGGTGCTGACAACACCAAGTCAAGGGTTAAGATCCCCTTACCGGTCATCTTTTAAAAAAAAAAAAAAAAAAAAAGCAAAGGAGCAAAGCATTAAGAAATCTGCATGGCTGCTTGTAACAGCCTACACTGAGTTATGGAGGCGAAGCCATGACATAAAGCCAGAATGGATCATTAAAAGGGAAGCAGAGCATAAAGATTTAGAAATTTGCAGCCTGGCCATGCGGTAGAGAAGCAGGGAGCATTTACAGAAGAAAAACGCAGTGGTGTTAAGATTAGTACAAAAGAAAGGGATTATCAGGAGAAGGAGGAAAAGGCCCTGAAAGGCATTGCAGAAGCCTCTGGAGTCAACCCTCCCATTACAGACCCAGAGGCGCAGGGAGACAGAATAGTCTCAGGGAACAGGCCTGAGGTGCCCTCCACAGGCTTACTGCCCAGGGCCACCTTGGGATGCTGCTCCCCACACCAGTGCCCCAGCTGCTTTGGCTGCTCCAACTGTGGCTAAATTCACCCCAGACTTGGCTGTACCCACAGCTTTGGAAGATACAAGCCAGAAGCCTTGTCAGCATCCATGTGGTAAGTTTACAGGCTTGCAGAATGCCAGAGCTGTGAAGGCTTGGAAGCCTCCACCTGATTTCAATGAACGTATGGAAAAGCCTGGGGGCCCAGAAAGAGATCTGTCACAGTGGTGGATATACCGCATACAGCCTCAATGAGTCTGTTTCTGTTGCTTATAACAAACTACTTGGAACTGGGTAATTTAAAAAGAAATTAAATTTATTGCTTACTGTTTCAGAGGCTAGAAAGTCCAAAGTCCAGGGAACATATCTGATGAGTGTTCTTTGGTGGTGGCTTTACAGCAATACAGGGGTCTCACATGGCAGAAAATGGTGGAGCAGAGAGAGAAAGAGAGACTAACCACCTCATTCACTCTCTTTTTAAAGCCCTTCAAACCATGCCCATGACCACCATTTTTAATTCATTCATTACGGCATGATCCTACAATCTAAACACCTCTTCAAAGCCCCACCTTTCAATTACCATAACAGGATTCTCCACCTCTTAACATTGTCACAGTGGGGATTAAATTTGGGGGAAACATTCAATCCAAGGAACAGCCTTTGCTAGAGTGATGCCAAGAGGAAATATGGTGTCTGAGTTGCAGCAGAAAAACCCCACCAAGGCCATCCCTAGTGGAGCCATGGAAGCAGGACCACTATGGAGACCCCAGAATTGTGGAGCTACCAGCGTGCAATGCCAGCCTGCAAGAGCTGAGACATGGTCTAAGACCAGGAAAGCCATAGGAGTGGAGCAACCTGAGGACTTGGGGACCCAAACCCCACACCAGCATGCAGAGGGCATTGAAAATGGAGTCAAGGTACCTGATTCACCCACCTTGTAGAGGTGATTAGATTGTAGGACCATGCCATAATGAATGGATTAATAGTGGTGGTCAGGGGCATGGTTGTGAGGGCTTTAAAAGAAGAGTGCATGAGAAGTTCTCTCTCCCTGCTTTGCCATTTCTGTCATGTGAGACCTCTGGGTCACTGTTGCCACCATCAAGACCCTCACCAGATGTGTTCCCTGGCCTTTGGACTTCCCAGCCTCCAAAACTGTAAGCAATGATTTTCATTTTCTTATGAATTACCCAGTTCCAGGTATTTTGTTATAAGCAACAGCAATCGACTAATACAGGGCAGTATCAGGTCCTCTGATGGCAAACCCAGATCCTACTGCCCACTCACCCCTCAGAGGTTGAATAAAACAAATCATGTGAATGTACTTTGCAAACTATAAAGCACCAAGTGAGTGTCTGTGTTGTTAATACTGAAGATGTCCTTTAGTCTCCCTGAATTTTGTAAATGCTGTCTTGTACACCTACCCGGGTGTCTGCATGTTGGCTTTTACCCTCCATGCTAGTTTGTTTGGGAATTTTATTAGGGAGACCCTGTTGTTTGTCCCCTCTCTGTGCTGAGTATGTTTTACTGTTGGCAAGTGGTGCAATTGATCCCCATCATTTTGGATTGGTGTGTCCTCTGCTGCAGTGTCCTCCCCACCCCCACTTCCTTGCAGACTGCCCCCCACAATGAGCCACCTTGAATCTTCATCCCTGGCCTCCTGAAGGCCTGGCGCCCCAGGATTCTGGTGAGCAGGACTTCCTCCCCCCAATTTTTTTTTTTCCTTTTTGTCTTTTTTCGTGTCCGGCAACGGGCCGCAACCCTCAGTGTCGCGCCCGTACGGGACCGGGACCGGCAACGGGATCGCAACCCTCGGTGCTGCACCCGCCCCTCGCTCAGCCAGTGAGCGGGAACCGGTCTGTATGTGGGATCCGAACCCTCGGCGGGAGCGCCACCGCTCTCCCAAGCGGCGCACTGTAGCAGTGCGCCACCGGGCCAGCCCACCTCCCCCAAATTTTTGGTTTTGAGAGTTCTCCTCTCTGACCCCTCTTCTCCCTCTCCAGCTGTGAGAACAAGGCTGAGTCCTCTGTCACCCCCCTCTGTCTCTCCTTATCCTGTCTATCTGAGCAATTCTTCAATCTACCAATGTATTAGTCCATTTCTGTTGCTTATAACAGAATACCTGAAACTGAGTAATTTATAAAGAAAAGAGGTTTATTTAGCTTCTGATTTTGAGACAGCTACATCTGGTAGCTACATCAAGCTGCTTCTACTCATGGTAGAAAGCAGCAGGCCGCCACTGGGTGTGAGAACACAAGGTGAGAGGAAGCAAGAGAGCGAGAGGGGAGTTGCCAGGGTCCTTTAAACAACCAGCTCTCACGGAAACTAATGGAGTGAGAACTCACTCACTACTTGCCCCCAGGGAGAGCATTAAGCCAGTCATGAGGGATCTGCCCCCATGACCCAAACAGTTCCCAACACTGCCACATGGAGGATCAGATTTTTTTTGACATGAGCTTTGTGGGGACAACACATCCAAACTCTATCAACCAATCAAATCTTGACTTTTCAGGCTGCCTCCAGCTATCTATGGAACATCTGCCCTTGGATGAGAGCAGCGAAATAAAAAATGTGAATGCTTTGCAGGAGTTGAGCTGGGTGCGTCATATGTTTTATGATCTTTACAACCAGCGCATTTTGCAGGTAGAGGAGACCAAAGATCAAAGGATTAAGTAATTATCTCAAAGTCATAGAGCCAGTGAGTGACTAAATGTCTTATTTAGAATTATAGCACTGAAAGAAATCATCCAGGTCATCCCAGAAGGCAGCATATCACAGATGGCACACGCTCACAGGTGAGTCAAGAAGTCACGCTTTCCTCATCTGTAAAGAGGACATTGTACCTAACTTCCAGTAAGGTTTGAGTAAGATAATGTATGTAAAGTGCCTGGCACAGCATTTCTGGCACAGAAATTCAATTAACGGTAGGTGTTATTATCTAGCCAGCTTGAGCACCAATTCTCTAGTGGGGTGCATTACAGCTTGTACATTGGAATTCAGACATAACCCAGGCCTCTCTTGTTTATTCTACAGACAGGACTCTCAGACTCTTGAAAATCCCACAAGAGCTTCAGGAATCAGGGGACAGAGAGATGGAAAACCATTTATCTTGACCATGAACTCTTTTAGAACAAGGATGATGTCACATTATCTTTATACCTCTGGTACTTAATTGAGTTTCTGGCACATAGTAGGTGCTTGATGAGTATGTTCTGAGTGAATGAATGACTCTAATCTGTTTCTGCAGTTTGGGACAGTGAGACCAGACTGATTTATCTGAGATCACCCAATTGTGTAGAGGTAAAACAAGACTCCTGGTATACTAACCCCAAGCCAAGACACAGTCGAGCCTTATACTGCATTTCTAAAGTGTGACAACCATATTTGGATGAACCTGAAATTTTACACCTTCTTTCCTGTGATCAACAGGTTCCTCTCTCCAATTCACATAAACCAGCATGAGCTACAATGTTCATTCGTTTATTCAGCAGGCATTAGTGTCATCTTTTACAGGACTGGTTGACTCCATTTCTCTTAAGCAGATCGATAGAGCTGGCCATTAAAAAAACACCTCTTATTCTGGAGAGTATTTAACATACACAAAAGTAGACAGAACACAAGTCTCAAAACATTATATTGTACAAAAAAAATAGAATAGTACAGTGATGCCCTGTAAACCCGTCATCAGCTTCAACAGTTATCAACTCATGACTAATATCATTTTATCTATAGCATAAGCTACTTCTCACCTCCTCTTATATTTTGAAACAAATTGTAGACATTCTACCACTTTACTAGTAAATACTTCTGTAAGTATCTCTAAAGCTATGGACTCCACAAAAATATGTAACTATAATATCATTTTCACTCCTAAAATAATGGATAATAATATTAATAGCAAGTAAGTGTTCAAATACTTCATAAATGCCATTTTAAAGAAATTGTTTCTTTGACTCAGGATCCAAATGAGTCTAAACATTGTGATTGGTCGATGTGGGTAGCCAGCTTCCAAGATGGTCCCAATCCTGCCTCTGGTTTTTACACGCTTGTGTCGTCCTTTTCTACATTGTACCAGGGTTGGTCTGTGTGGCCCGTAGCATATGTAGATATAGTTGTATGTTACTTCAAAAATGAAAAACTGCAGCTTTTCTGTTTATGTCCCTCTCTGTCTCTGTCTCTCTCTGTTGCTCTGGGGGAACCCATTTGCCTTGTCTTGAGAAACTCAGACAGCCCTGTGCAGAGGCTCATCTGACAAAGAATTGAGGTCTCAGTCTGGCCATAAGGAACTAACAACCACGTGAGTGAACTTGAAAGTGGGCCCTTCATCTCTGGTGTAGCCTTGAGATACTGCAGATCCAGTCAACAGCTTGACTACAACCTCTGAATCCTAGACCAGAACAACCCCCCAGCTAAGCCCCTCCTGATTCCGAACCCTCAGAAACTGTGATAATAAATGTTTGATGTTTCAAGCTGCCAGGTTTGGAGGTAATTTGTTACACAGTAATAGGTAACTGATACAGTTGATACATCTTTTAGGTTTCTTTTAATCTATAGGTTTCCCTCCATCTCTCTCTCTTTTTGCAATTTATTTGTTGAAGGAATGAAATTATTTGTCCTGTAAATTTTCCTGCCATCTGGATTTTGCTGGTTATACACATGGCTTTGCTGTTTACACACGGCTTTTTTTTAAAAGATGACCAGTAAGGGGATCGTAACCCTGGACTTGGTGTTGTCAGCACCACGCTCTCCCAAGTGAGCCAACTGGCCATTCTTATATAGGGATCTGAATCCATGGCCTTGGTGTTATCAGTACCACCCTCTCCCAAGTGAGCCATGGGCCGGCCCTTACACATGGCTTTTTGAACTACAGAAATGTGACCGGTGCAACTGAGGAACTGAATTTTTAACTTAATTTTATTGTAATTAATTAAAGTTTTTGGATAAACGATATATTTATTACTTATATATTTCCTTCATAATGCAAAAATTTTAGAGCATTATACGTGAATTGATTTTCTTTAGGCTTACCATATTGCTGATATTTATAGGATTGCACTATACTGTGAGTTTTCACATGATTTTTGAAGCATTTGTTAAAATTTAAAAACTTAGGGCTGGCCCATGGCTCACTTGGGAGAGTGTGGTGCTGACAACACCAAGTGAAAGGGTTAAGATCCCCAAATTTAAAAACTTTCTATATTTTTAAAACTAATAGGGTTTCAATCTAGTGTGTATTTGTACATGTCCTTGTCCGTATGTGGACCAACTGAGGGCTTACCCACATTCCTTACATGTAGCATTTTTATCCAGTATGAATTTTTTCATGCCTTCGAAAGGAACTGGAAACACCAAAGGCTGTATTACATTTTTTACTTTCATAAGGTTTCTCTGCAGTGTGAATTATTTCACATATCTGAAGGGATTTGGACCAATCGAATGCTTTACCACATTGCTTACATTCATAGGGTTTCTCTCCAGTGTGGATTCTTTCATGCATTCTAAGGGAACTGGAATGGCTGGAGGTTTTACCACACTGTTTACATGTATAGAGTCTTTCCACACTGTGAGCCCTTTCACGCATTCAAAGTGAACTTGGGCAGCCAAAGGCTTTCCCACATACCTTACATTTATAATGTCTATCTCCAGTGTATAGTATCATGTGTCTTTGCACACTTGCAAGAGAAGTAAAGGCTTTCCCACATTCCTTACATTCACAGGGTTTTCTTCCATTGTGAGTCCTTTCATGCACTTGAAATGAACTAGGTAACTTAAAGGCTTTTCTACATATAAGGCCCATCTCCAGTGTGCATTATTATGTGTTTTTGAGTACCTGTGAGAGAAACGAAGACTCTGATATTCCTTAAATTCATTGGATTTCTCTCCAGTGTGAGCCTTTCATGAATTCAATATTTTGTTATAAGCAACAGAAATGGACTAATACAGAAAACAGGTACCAGAGAAGTGGAGTATTGCTTATAACAAATACTTGAAAATGTGGAAGCAGATTTGGAACTTGGTGTTAGGCAAAAGTTGGAGGAGCTTGGATGACTCAGAAGAAGATAATAAGATGAGAGAAAGTTTGGAATATCTTCAAGACTGGTTATGTGGTGGTGAGCAGGATGCTGATAGAAATATAGACAGTAAAGGCCATTCTGAGAAGATCTCAGATGTAAATGAGAGGGACTTTTGGAAACTGGGGCAAAGATCAGCCTTGCTATGAGCTGGCAAGGAACTTGGCTGCATTCTGTTCATGCGCAAAAGTTTTATGGAATGTGGAACTTCAAGGTGCTGACCCAGGGTATTTGGTGGAAGAAATTCCTAAGTAGAAAAACATTCGGGAAGGTGCATGGATACTTGCAACAGCCGATGTTGAGTTATGGCAGAAAAGGCATCAGGTAAAGCCAGAATTTATAATTCAAAAGAAAGCAGAGGGCAAAAAAGTGGAAAACTTTAGTCTGGCCAAAAAAGCAAGGGTATAGCCTAGGGGCCCTTTGCTAAGGAGATGAGTACAGAAGAAAGGGATTATCAAGAGAAGGGAAAAAAGACCTTGAAGGCATTTCAGAGATCTTGGAGGTTGCGTCTTCCATTACAGGCCCAGAGGGCTAAGGAGACAGAATGGTCTTGGGGAACAGGTGTAAGGAGCCCTCCACAGGCTTGCTGTCCAGACGCTCCCCACATCAACACCCTGGCTGCTTTGGCTGCTCTGGCTGCTCTGGCTGTGGCTAAATTGGCTCCAGGTGTGGCCGAACCTGCAGCTTTAGAGAATATAAGCCAGAAGCCTTGGTGGTGTCCATATGGTGTTAGGTCTGCAGGCCCAGAGAATGCCAAAGCTGTGGAGTCTTGGGAGCCTCCACCCTGATTTCAAAAGTTGTATAAAAAGGTCAGAGGGCCTAGGAAGAGATTTTTTGCAGTGGAAGATTCACAACATAGAGCCTTCTCTAGTGCAATGCCAAGCAGAAATGTGGGGTCAGAGTTGCAGCAGAGAAATCCCACCAGAGCCATGCCTAGTGCAGCCATAGAAGCAGGACTGCCACAGAGACCCCACAGTTGTGATACTACCAGTGTGCAATGACAGACTGTGAGAGCTAAAGCATGGCCTCAGACCAGGAAAGCCGTAGAAGTGGACCTGCTTGAGGACTTAGGGACCCAACACCTGCACCAGTGTGCACAGAACATTGAACATGGAGTCAAGGCACATGATTTGAGAGCTTTGAGATTTAATGCCTGCCCTGCTGGGTTTCACAATTGTTTGAAACCTGTTACACCTTTCTTTCCCTTTTTGAATGGGAATATGTACCCTATATTTGCCCTACCATTGTATCTTGGAAGTAGATAACTTATTTGATTTCACAGGTGGGATCTTGAGACTTTGGATTTTTGAATTGAAACAAGTTAAGACTTTGGGGATGGAATGAATGTATTTACCTGTGAGAAGAACATGAACTTTGGGAGCCAGGGGTGGAATGCTGTGGACTGATCGAATGCTGTCCCACAAAGTTCATATATTTGAAGCTTAATTCCCACCGTAACTGTTGAGGGTGGGAAATCTTATTATGCTAATTGAAAGGTGGAGCCATGAAGAGATGAGTAGATTATAGGAGCATGCCATAACGAATGGATTAATAATGGTGGTTGGCGGCATGGTTGCGAGGGCTTTAAAAGGAGAACACTTGAGAGGTTCCCTCTCTCGGCTCTGCCATTTCTGTCATGTGATACCTCTGGGTCACTGTTGCTACCACCAAGACCTTCACCAGATGTATTCCATGGACTTTAGATTTCCCAGCCTCTGAAACTGTAAACAATAAATTTCATTTTCGTACAAATTACCCAGTTCCAGGTCTTTTGTTAAAGCAACAGAAATGAACTAATATAGACCTTCATGACGGGAATGGTGGCTTTATAAAAAGAGGAAGAGAGACCTGAGATGGCTTGTGCTACAGTATGAATGTTTGTCCTCTCCAAAGCTCATGTTGGAACTTAATCCCCAATGTGGTATTTAAAAGGTGGACCCTTTAAGACGTGATTCGGTCATGAGGACTATGCACTCAGAAATGGATTAATTCATTCATCAGTTAATGGGTTAATGGTTGTATTAGTCCATTTTGTGTTGCTATAACAGAATACCTGAGACTCGGTAATTTACAAAGAACAGAGGTTTATTTGGCTTACGATTCTGGGACAGCTGCATCTGGCACAGGCCTCACGCTGCTTCTACTCATGGCAGGAAACGGCAGGCAGCCGGCAAGTACAAGCAGATCACATGGCGAGAGGAAGCAAGAGAGAGAGAGGGGAGTTGCCAGGGTCTTTTAAACAACCAGCTCTGGCAGGAACTAATAGAGCGAGATCTCACTCAGACCCCCACCCCCAGGGAGAGCATTAATCCATTCATGAGGGCTCCACCCCCATAACTCAAACAGCTCCCAACACTGCCACATTGGGGATCAGATTTCCACATGAGTTTTGGAGGGGACAACACATCCAAACTCCAACAATGGCTGATGGGTTTATGGGTCATCAGGGAGTATACTGAGGGCTTTACAAAGAGAGGAAGAAAGAACGTGTATACACTCTTGCTCAGCCCTCTCTATGTGATACTGTGTTGCCATGGAACCCTGTAGAGAGTCCCCACCAAAAGGAAGGCCCTCGCCAGATGTGCTCCTCAACCTTGGGTTTCTCAGCCTCCAAAACTGTAAGAAACAGATTTCATTTTTGTGTAAATTACCCAGTTTCAGGTATCCTGTTATAAGCAACAGAAAACTGACTAATGCAGTGTGCTCTGGCCTTCTTGTCCTGTGATGCCCTTCTGCCTCTGCCACGTTATGATGCAGCATGAAGGCCCCTCGACCTTGGACTTCCCAGGCTCCAGAAATGCAAGAAATAAAGTTTTTTTCTGTATAAATTATCCACTCTGTGATATTCTGTTACAGCAACAGAAAGCAAACTAAGACTCAAAATTGGTACTGAAAAAGGGGGCTGTCGCTGTAACAAAAACCTAAAAATGTGGAAGCAGCTTTGGAGACTCATTGATCTCTGACACAGAAGAGAATCTGGACTTTAGACATCTGAGTTTATGTTGGAATGAGTTAAGACTTTGGAGCTATTGGGAGGAAATGAATGTATTTTGCATGTGCAAAGAACATGAATTTTGCGTGTGAGAGGGACATGAATTTTGCTATTGTTTGAATGTGTCCCTTAAATTGTATGTATTGGAGACTTAATCTTATAACACAGCATGAGGCCCTTACCAGAAGCAACCAGATGCAGCTGTCCTATCTTGGACTTCCCAGCCTACAGAACTATAAGAAATAAATCTCTTTTTTTCATAAATTGCCCAGTTTCGCAAATCTCGTTATAGCAGCAGAAAAAGGACTAAGACACAGCCTTAATGAACTAAGACATGGATCAAATATTTCCAAGAGATATTCAGGATCTAAATTGAGGGCCGGCCTGTGGCTCACTAGGTAGAGTGCGGTGCTGATAACACCAAGGCCACGGGTTCGGATCCCATATAGGGATGGCCGGTTCGCTCACTGGCTGAGCGTGGTGCTGACAACACCAAGTCGAGGGTTAAGATCCCCTTACCGGTCATCTTTTAAAAAAAAAAAAAAAGAAGGACTTTAGACATCTGAGTTTATGTTGGAATGAGTTAAGACTTTGGAGCTATTGGGAGGAAATGAATGTATTTTGCATGTGCAAAGAACATGAATTTTGCGTGTGAGAGGGACATGAATTTTGCTATTGTTTGAATGTGTCCCTTAAATTGTATGTATTGGAGACTTAATCTTATAACACAGCATGAGGCCCTTACCAGAAGCAACCAGATGCAGCTGTCCTATCTTGGACTTCCCAGCCTACAGAACTATAAGAAATAAATCTCTTTTTTTCATAAATTGCCCAGTTTCGCAAATCTCGTTATAGCAGCAGAAAAAGGACTAAGACACAGCCTTAATGAACTAAGACATGGATCAAATATTTCCAAGAGATATTCAGGATCTAAATTGAGGGCCGGCCTGTGGCTCACTCGGTAGAGTGCGGTGCTGATAACACCAAGGCCACNGAGGGACATGAATTTTGCTATTGTTTGAATGTGTCCCTTAAATTGTATGTATTGGAGACTTAATCTTATAACACAGCATGAGGCCCTTACCAGAAGCAACCAGATGCAGCTGTCCTATCTTGGACTTCCCAGCCTACAGAACTATAAGAAATAAATCTCTTTTTTTCATAAATTGCCCAGTTTCGCAAATCTCGTTATAGCAGCAGAAAAAGGACTAAGACACAGCCTTAATGAACTAAGACATGGATCAAATATTTCCAAGAGATATTCAGGATCTAAATTGAGGGCCGGCCTGTGGCTCACTCGGTAGAGTGCGGTGCTGATAACACCAAGGCCACGGGTTCGGATCCCATATAGGGATGGCCGGTTCGCTCACTGGCTGAGCGTGGTGCTGACAACACCAAGTCGAGGGTTAAGATCCCCTTACCGGTCATCTTTTAAAAAAATAAAAAATAAAAAATAAAAAAAATAAATTGAAACATGTTGTTAGTATAAGATACAAACTGGATTTCAAAGACTTAGTCCCCCCCCCAAAAAAAAGAAAGAATGTAAAATATTTCATTACTATTTTTTATATTGATTACATATGGAAATAATATTTTGGATGTATTGGGCTAGCTAAATAAAACATATTCTTAAAATTAATTCCACCTGTGGGTTTTTTTTTCTACCCTTTTAAGGTGGTTACTGCTAAAAAAGTTTAAATTATATATGTGGCTCACATTAAATTTCTGGCTAGTAGTAAGGGTCCACTTTTCTGTACAGACTTTCACAGGTGGTTTTGGTTCTTCCATCAGAGGGCCACATCTGACTGTCTTGTGATATAAATTGTGTCCCTCAAGTTTTAGGTATTTGTAGCTTGATCCCTATTGTGACTGTTAAGAGGGTGGTAAATCCTACTATGGTAATTGCAAGGTGGGGCCTTGAAGAGGTCACTGGATTGTAGGACCACGCAGTAGTGATGGATTAATAATGGTGGTCAGGGGTGTGGTTATGAGGGCTTTAAAAGGAGTGTGCATGAGGAGCTATCTCTCTCTCTGCTGTGCTATGTAAGACCCCTGGGTCACTGTCGCCACCACCAAGACCTTCATCAGATGTGTTCCCTGGATTTTCAACTTCCCACGCTCTGAAACTGTAAACAATAAATTTCATTTTCTTACATATTACCCAGTTCCAGGTATTTCATTATAAGCAACAGAAACAGACTAAAAGAGAAAATTGGTACCAGAGAAGTGGGGTGTTGCTTATAACAGATACTTGAAAATGTGGAAGCAGCTTTGGAACTGGGTAATGGGCAAAGGCTGGAAGAAATTGGAAGAAGTAGGCTGGAAAAAGCATAGTTGCTGGTGGGAGTTTAGAGACAAGAAAACAAGGGAAAGTTTGGAATGTCTCAGAGATTGGTTATGGGGTGGCGAGTGGAATGCTGATAGAAATATAGATAGTAAAGGCCATTCTTAGAAGATCTCAGATATAAATGAGAAGGAGCTTTTTGGAAACTGGGGCAAAGATCACCCTTGCTATGAACTGGCAAAGAACTTGGTTGCATTCTGTTCATGCCCAAAAGGTCTACAGAATGTGGAACTTCAACTTGCTGACCCAGGGTATTTGATAGAAGAAATTTCAAAGGAGCAAAGCATTAAGAAAACTGCATAGCTATTTGTAACAGCCTATGCTGAGTTATGGTGGCAAAGGCATGACATAAAACCAGAATTTAAAAGGGAAGCAGGGCCGGCCCGGTGGCGCACTGGAGAGTGCGCCGCTTGGGAGTGCGGTGGCGCTCCCGCCGAGGGTTCGGATCCCATGTGGAGACCGGTTCCCGCTCACTGGCTGAGTGCGGTGCGGGCGCAACACCGAGGGTTGCGATCCTGTTGCTGGTCCCCAGTACGGGGGTGCGACACCGAGGGTTGTGATCCCGTTACCGGTCAGTAAAAAAGACAAAAAGGAAAATAAATAAATAAATAAAATAATAATACAAAAAAAAAAAAAGGGAACCGGGGGG